>NW_026057582.1:70115232-70279104 GCF_023721935.1 Panthera uncia
CGAGTTCGAGCCCCGCGAGTTCGAGCCCCGCGAGTTCGAGCCCCGCGTCAGGCTCTGGGCTGATGGCTCAGAGCCTGGAGCCTGCTTCCGATTCTGTGTCTCCCTCTCTCTCTGCCCCTCCCCCGTTCATGCTCTGTCTCTGTCTCAAAAATAAATAAAACGTTAAAAAAATTAAAAAAGAAATATCCTAAACCACAAGATTTACGTTTCTTTAATCTTTTCTCCTGGTTTGTAATCACTTGATTTTTCAGACCACTAATTCAAGTTTCAACAATGACTTTAACTACAATCTTCTGACAATGTTTTTTAAATGGAAAAAAAAAAATCCAGGAAAGACAAGTTATCTTATCGGAGGATTGGTATAGGAATACCTAATACAGTGTGATATAAAACATATGGCAAATGGTATTGCAAAGGATTTTCAGGTAATTCTCAAGATTCAATACAAAAACTCCAATCTTGAGAAACTGGAATACCGAGGCAAATTACTAAGAAATCAGCTTATGTGAGGGGTATATAACGAGAAACCAATAATCAAAGCTGAGGAAAACGATAGTATATTGAAAATGAGGCAGAAAACCTTCATTAATATAGGGGCCAATGTTCAAAATTAGGTTAACGAGGAAGCTCAACTTGTTGCTCTATATAAAGGATTCATTAGTACTCCATAATGACTGCCCTATGAGGACAACAAAATGATGACAAGTACCCGGAGATCTGGGGTAGCAGGAGTGTGAGAATTCAACTGCCCCTGTCTGCTTCTAGAATAAAATTGCTGCCTAAACCCCATAGACTAATGAATTTAAGGTTTGGAAGGGAGATGAGCAAAGGCAGTCCCTTATTTATACCATCAAGCACATTGGTTGTTTCCAAGCGAGGATATGGGTTACCATCCATACAGGAATGGGGATAACTCTTGCCCAACAATTCCAGTCTTCCCTGCACTTTCTATTTATAGGAAGTACAAGCTGAAATAGAGGGTTCCATCTCTATGTATGTATAGATCAAGATTGGACAGAGAAAGCCAAATGATCATGGGTATAGTTCACAGAACTTTTAATGCTGTTCAATGGAATGGGAGGAAATAAACCACCCAGGGTGGGAAGAGAACGCACCTGTCGAGAGCAAGAGTTAAATGGTTTGCGTGAAGAAAAGTTGGTTGGAGAAGAATTTGTTAAGTGTCATCAGCATTAGCAGAACGGTCTAGGAAAAGGGAAGGTAAAAAGAGAAATCTGAGAAACAATTTGGAAAAATCATCATTACCTTAGGTATTTAGAAAAATTCTGAAGCCATGAATACCAAGCCAAGAGGCGTGTTTTTGCAGACCATCAGCCATAGAGAAAACAGAAGGTCAATGTACTGACGGAGTAAAGATGGATTTGCTCATCCATCTGACAAGTATATGCTTCATGTGTTGTGATCTGAGGCTGTCTCTGGGTTTTGATCAGTTATGAATGTTATTTCATTATATGCAAGACCTGTGGGGGGTAAAAATCCTATATAAATGATTGGGATTACCGAAACGTGCACCTCACAGCTGCATCCAGTTTGTAAATAATTGAACACCATCTTTCTTGCCACGGCCTACCTCCCAGATGAATTTAATACAGGATACAGCAAAACAAACTAAAAAGTTAGATCAATGTAATTCTATCTGGGCTGGTTATCATGTGAAGGCCATCTTGTAGTGAAGAATACTTAATGACACCTGAAACAATAGTTCCTCGGGTCAACGAGCTCAATAAGGAATCGCTCTGTTATTTCCTTTCAGGAGTGATTAAAATAGCACTTGAGTTCTTGAACATACTGAAGAGCTTGTAAATGAAGCAAACAGATGTCTGGTGAAAAACAAGGCAGGGCACACTCATACAGGGGTCAGTGTCTTTATGGTGAAACCAAATCCCCTCAGCAAACTCATGAAAAGTATTCTTTCAGATGGAAGAATTCTGATTTTGTGAGGGAGCTTTCTTTCCATGTGGCTTGACTGTAACTTCCACCTAATGTAAGTGGATCAGTCTTAAGTATATCACTTATATTATTTGCATCCTCATGAATAGTCAATCAGAGCATATATCTTACCAAGCATTCATTCACTCAAGAATTACTTAATTGAGGCAGCTGTGTGGCTCAGTCTGTGAAGCGTCGGACCTCGGCTCAGGCCATGATCTCCTGGTTCGTAAGTTTGAGCCCCATATCAGGCTCTGTGCTATAGCTCAGAACCTACTTCCTGCTTCAGATTGTGTCTCCTCTCTTTCCCTCAAAAATAAACATTAATTTTTTTTAAAAGCATTAATTAAGCACCTACTCTGTGAAAGTTTTAGCCTCAGTGGATGAAATAAATCTGAGTGAGATCTAGCCTTGAGAAGCACACAAACAAGCCAATATCCACTACTCACTAGAATATTCTATATTGTGATACGGTTCAAAGATCAAGTATTTTAAGTCCATTTTTGTTTCATTTTATTTGGAAGTCAGAGAGAGATTAGAATAGACTACTCTGAGGATGTGATCACTGAACCAAACTTTTTAAGAAAAGATTTATATAAGAATAAGTAATATAGAGAGAAAACCCAGGGATCAAATGAATGGAGAAATGAGTTACAGAATTATAAAACTTGAGGAGACCATGAGGGAATATTTGATTCAGGTGATATGTAAAATATCTTGACCCCAACTAATCTCTTTTCTCTGAATTTTGGGATACTTAGTATTTACGCTATTTTGCCTTGTTTTTCATATACTTGTATGTCTTAGTGGGCCCTTGAAGACAGGAATAATGTCTATCTTTCAATTCCCACAGAAAGTGCTTAGTAAGTGGTTGGACAGCAAAACTGTTTGTCAGGTAAAAATAAATATATATCGAAGAGAATGGTCTTAGAAATGGGTGTGAGGTACCTCCTATTACTTTTTGGTTTTTGCACATTGTAATAAAAAGATTTGATTTCTGCATCTCTTCATTCTCCTTAGTTTCTTTTATCCATTTTATTATAGTCCTTAAAAATGCACATCTCATTACTTTCTTCCATTTTCATGTGACATGACATCATTTCCTTCATGCCCCTCATTAGATTATTTAACGTGCACATCTCATTACACCTTTCCCATCTTGCATCTCATTACACCCCTTAAACATGCACATCTCATTACACAGTCCTTACATATCTCATTACACGATTCCATTTTTGTGTCTCATTGTCATTTCATTTCTGTATTTTATTACATTAAAACCTAGTTCCCATTATATCTTACATATTTTGAAAATTTATATACTCTCCCTGCCTTCTTTTATGCATCTAATTATACTGCCTCTCCTTTATGTGACCAGCTCATTACACTTTTCCCTTCACCCATCTCATTTCAGCCCCGAAGGATGCCCATCTTGCAGGACACTTCCTGAGACAGCTCGTTAAACCACCTCACGTATTCACCTCATTACAGCTTTTTAACATATACGTCTTATTACATAGAACTGTTCATGAATCTCATTACAATCTTGGAAGGTACATATCTCACTATTCTCTTTTAGCTTACACATCCTGTCACCACATCACAACTACACATCTCATTAAAATGTCTTATTATTTTACTATACCCCTTTATTATAAATACCCTATTTGCTATTTCAGTACTTCGTTACATTGTTGTATTTCTATGGTTAATGAAAATGACCATGTCTCTTTCAAAAAAAGGGGTTTTCTTCAATACTATTTCCTATGTCTTTAAATTATTATGCTATTACATTGATGCCTCTCAAACGGGTGCCTGGGAATGCTAAAAAAGATGCAGTAAAAATAAATTTAAATAACTCTGGGTTAGTAATAAGTTTATAAGCTTACATGAGTTAATAGAAAATTAACTAATTACATTTAAAACTTGCATTCTTAATTCGGGACTTCTTGGAGATTTTTATATGCTATTGAGAATGATGAATATTCATGGAGCTCTCGCCTGTAGCCTTTCTCCAATGAGTCAGCCACACAGTCTAGCCACAGGCTGTATGTATTAACTGCTCCCAGAACTTGTGTCCTATAGAGCGCAACTTCAAGTCTGCATTAGGGTATTTCATATACATGCATATTTAGATTCCCATCTATATACAGCTTGCTAGTCCCCACTATTTCTTTTAGTTGCAGCCCTGCATTGCTTTCTACAACTACTGACACTTGCACAAGTGATTCCTTGATTAATGCCTCAGCACAGCGTTTCCCAAAATGGTGGGTGGCAAACCCACTTGAAGACCTTGGTCAAAGTACAAAGGCCCTGGACCCATCCTATTTCAACAAGCCCAGACTTCTGTATTTTTTATTAGCTCTCCAGGGGATTCTGATACAAAGTCTGGGAACTACTGCCTTTTTGAGTGTTTACTGTGTCATGTTCTATGTGAGAATACATAAAAATGTAAGAAGACCACAGTCCTGATCTAGACTTGTAACATTTCAATGGTGATGGCCGCTTGCTTTCTCCTGAGCCACTGCACCAAAATAGGCAGCTATTTTCTCCCAATGAATTGGCCTGCTTATCTAACTGTGAGCAATACATTGAAGCAACAGTAGGCCCCCTTATCTGCAGGGGATATATTCCAAGACCCCCAGTGGATGCCTGAAACCGTGGATATTATCAAACCCTACATATACTATGTTCTTTTTTCTCTATGTCCATACCTATAATAAGGTTTAACGTATAAATTAGGCACAGTAAGACATTAACCACAATTATAAAATAGAACGATTATACTAATATACAGTGATAAAAGCTATGTGAATGTGATCTTTCTCCGTCTCTCATTCAAAATAACTTATTGTGCTATACTCACGCTTCTCCTTCTTGTGATGGCAGGAGACAATAAAATGCTTACCTGCTGAGATGAAGCGAGGGGAAGGACGCAGGCGCTGTGACGTAGTGTTAGGCTACTACTTACCTTCTGATAATTGGTCAGAAGGAAGATCACCTGCTTCCAGACGGCAGTTGACCACGGGTGACTGAAGCTTTGGAAAGCAAAATTGCAGGTAAGGGGCGACTACTGTATTTACTTTTAGAAGCACAAGCCTTGGCATAAGATGGACCTGAATTTGAATCTCCTTTCCATCAATATCTGTTGATCTTGAGTAGAACACATTCTACCCAAGATGCACTCTCTGAGCATCAATTTCCTCAACTGTAAAATGAGGTAATGATACTTTCTCATATCATCATTGCTAAGAATAAATGAGCTTAATGCATAGAAAATTTTTATCCCAATTGCTGTTATCAACAAGTCTATTTTGACCGTCATAGGTCACATTGAATTCACTGCCTTTTGAAACTACTACTGTCTATCAACTAATCCTCAGGTAACAGAAGTAAACGGTTAAATAAAGACATAACTTACCTACATGATCGTTATGGAAGATCATAACCTAAACTCCTCAAGTTTGCCTGCATACTACGCAGACCTGAGAATACATGATAAATTACCATCCTACCAGATGATAGAAATCCAGAAGTTACACATTCATACATGCAGTAAAATGGTATGGAAATGACAATACTTCGGAAAAGCTCTCTCTCTCCACCCCCAAGGTGACACAGGAAAGCTGAAAAAGAACCCTGGTGGAGTGAATCTCAAACGTGCCTGCTCATTGAAATCAACTGAGGAATGTTAAAAACGACTGCCTGTGTCTCCCCCACGAACACATTCTTAAAAAGTTTTTTTTTTTTTTGATGTTTATATATTTTGGGGAGAGAGAGACAGAGTGTGAGCAGGGAGAGGCAGAACCCGAAGCAGGCTCTGTGCACAGAGCCCCACGCAGGGCTCATGAGATCATGACCTGAGCCAAAGTCGGACACTTAACCGACTGAGCCACCCAGGTGCCCCTCCCACTAACAGATTCTAAATTAACTGATTTGTGAGGAGGTCTGGACATCCGAACTTTTATAAGCACCTCAGCAATAAAGCTGAAGAACCACTGCCCTTTCAATTCAGAGGACCCTATGGTTCTTTTCGTTTGAAAGAGACAGTTAGCTTAAAATCTATTTTTATATGATCAGCCTTTCTACATATTCCCAGCCTGGTGGTGTCCTTTGGAAGCAGTCTTTCTCCCTAATTATTCTGGAGCTCTTTTACAAATTCTGGCACCAGCCCCTGTTCTTTCTCAGAAGTTATCTGGTCCTATAATTTGGTATTTTCATGATTTATAGGGAGGAGCAACTTTCTTTCACTGGCCTCTCAGTTCCTACCCAGCACCTAGTATCCTGCAGGCACATACACCTTACTGAGTAATTATTGACCAACAGTATAAACCCCGCCCTTGATCACGTTTGTAATTAAGTACACAACTCAGAATTGGCATACTTACTAATTCTACAAGAACCAGAAGCAAAGTAAAATTGGGACTTACTTTCTTTACAGATTCCAAACTCAAATTGAGAAAACGTTTTCCACTACGAGATGTACATATTTTTGGAAGACATCTCCATTCTCTGAGTTCCAAGCATCATTTTGGAGTAATTCTAAAGGTAAAATGTCACCTCCTATGAGCCTGGAGTTCTCTCTTGTCCAGGAAGACAGACTAACATCTGGGAAAAGACAAAAGCCCCGAATAGGAGTTTTGTCTCTGTATTTATTGAGCTCACAAGATATTCCTACGTGGTGAACGTGAAGAAAACAAGTTACACGTGTGAACGTGGAGAAAACAATCAGACAGTAATCATTAACTTGTGTGTGTAAGAAGCAAAGGGTCTGGGGGGCAAGTGGAGTTTGTGATCTAAGTATAGTAGTATATTGGCGGCAGATGGAATGTCGTTTCCGGCAGGTGATATAACAAGTCACTAGTGATCCCATTATAATATCTCACTAGCTAGCCTCGGGCACGTTCACCCTGTGGTGATGGCTTTCCACCCTAAGCTTTTTTCTAACCCATTTATATAAGTAGAACCTATTTCTCCACAGTGAAGTTGTGTTTTCTCTTAATGTTACGATTATATTATATCTAATTAGGAAAGACGTTGGCAGAATAAAAGCTACAACATTCATTTTGGAGAAATGAAGGAAAATAGAAAAAAATGCTACAACACTTATTTTGGAGAAATGGTAGCAGCATTTTCATTAAAATCATGAACAAGGTAATTACATTTAGTAGTCGATCCTCATTGAACATAGTTGTGGAAATTCTAGCCAATGTAATAAGCTGAAACAAAAATAGTAAGTATGCATAACAGAAAGGTTTTCAAAATTATTACTATTTGCAAATGATGTAATTTCCATGGTGAAAACCCAAGACATAAAACTTTGTGTCTCATGATTGGACTGCTACAATGTCAATATACAAAAATAGGGGCTCCTGGATGGTTCAGTTGGTTAAGCATCCGACTCTTGTTTTTGGCTCAGGTTCATGATCTCACGGTTTGTGGGTTCGAGCCCGCATCAGGCTCTGCGCTGACAGTACAGAGCCTGCTTGGGATTCTTTCTCTCCCCTCTCTCTCCGCCCCTACCCAATTCGTGCTCGCTCTCTCTCAAATAAACTTTAAACAAATTTTTAAATAAAAAAATAATTATACAAAAATAAATATGCTCACTGCCTATCAGCACTATTCAGCCCAAAGAATACAAAAAAGTCAATTTTCTATGACAGTTTAAAATGTAAAGTATTAAATATAATTTTAACAGGAAATGTGAAGCACTTTTGTGTTTGCTGGCTATAAAGCTGCTAAGCCATTGGGTTTCTGTCTTACCTATTTACTCCTCTCAGACCATATGAATTTAATCTTCTTGTCATGGGATTTCCAAAAACGAAATAACCCAAGGGTCTGGCACTTAAACAAGAGGAATCACTTAATGTAATGGAAAGCATAAAGATTACAGAATAAAAGGCATATGATTTGTGTAAGTAAAGATGGGCCCCAGATGTGGAGACTTGATAGACTGTCCGTGTCTCACTTGGAACCATTGCTGGGTGTTCTCTTCCTGCCACTGCTAAATATTGCTATATGTTCCAGTATCCATAACCCAAAACGCAGCCAAGTAAGAGAACTGGTATCCTGATTGCGTGGTGAATTTGAACCCATAATCTCCAATTCTAGTGACTCCATGAATTTGAGTGCGGTGTAGTGAGTGGGGCCATTCATAAGTGCACTTGCTCTCAGCTTCTTTGAAACTTATGCTGGGACTGTACTTCCCAACCCATTTGAAGCTAGGTAAGGGCATGCGACTCTCTTTGACCAATAAAATGTGAGTAGAAGTAATCATGTGTCACCCCTGGATACAAGATCTAAGCGAGTGCACTATGTACCACCTCACCACAGAAATAAATGAAGATACATGTTGAGAAGGAGCTTCCACTAGCCTGAGTCCCTGTGCAACCGTAATGTCCAAAATCCCCAGCCAACCCAGAGTGAGGAAGAAATACTTTTTGTGTGAGTGAAGAAATAGTTTCTAATTATGTTAGGTCCCTGACATTTGGAATTTTTTGTTACCACAGCCTTATGTTACTACGGTCTGACTAGAGAAAGTCCATTTTAGGGTTTTTATAGAGCTAGAAGGAGCCACTGGCCATGAATTCATTAGCGAGTCCAAACACGGAAGGATTACTACCAATTGATGTCAATCAAGAAAAAAGAGGGTGCCCAGCTACTAGTTTGATTTTAAGCAGCATGGAAAAAATCTAACTCTGGACATCGTATTGTCACAATGTCATCAAAATTGAATGGGACGGGAACTATTAAGATGAAAGTATTACTTAGTGATCTGAGCATTGTACAAAAATAACTGACTTTTTTCCCTTATTCTTTGGCTGATATATCACCTCTGTATTTCTTTGGATTGACAGACAGTTTCCTCTTGAAAAACTGCGGCTCATTTGCCCTTCTGGAGTAGCTAGGTGAGAGGTTTGTCACACAGGGAGACGCAAATGGCAAAGAGACACTGGAGAGCAGGAGACAAGGAAAAAGGAGGAGGAAATATAAGGGAAATATAAGGGGAAAGCGAGCATGAATTTTTCTGGAGGAACAAAGAATGATTTCAATTTAATAAAAATGGAAAAATAGGGACAAAACAAGAGGCAAGACCGAATAAATGGGGGCAAGGAAAAGATAAAAGCATAAAAAGATGATTAAGAAGAAAACGAGCTAAATGAGAAAAAAAAATGTTTTTTTAAATTATGGAATGCTTGCATGGTTTTCTAAGTCCCCCAAAGATTTTTTTTCTAATGAGATGAATACAACTGATATAATGCTATTCATAAATAACCAGATCACCTTCTGCAGCACAAATTGCATTTTCAGCTGACTAGTTTATAATAAATAAATATTCACCAAAGTGCACGATTCTTTAGATTGGGTCATTTAGAAACTTCCATTCCATTAAAAGTAAGTTTTATTTCCTTGACAAAGGCCACTAGCTGAAACGTCAATTGCCTGTCCTAAGGGATGGCACCTGTAAGTAAAATAAACATATTTTTAATGGAATAGATGGTCAAAGTGACCTTATCTCAAGATAGCATGCACTTTGGTGAATATTTATTGTTGAATTAAAGAGATCCTGATACAAAAGGACAGTAGTTCCTTTTCATTACCTTTCCTTGTTATATAAAGACAAAAAATTTTTTAAATGCTGAAATTGCTTTCAGAATTTACCAATCATTGACTGAAACACCACACACATAATAAACACTATGAATAATTTGAAATAAATCTGCCGGTTCAGATTATAAATATGAATATGATGCTAAAATTAATCGTACATCCTTCCAACCAAAAATTCTTTTTCCATTTATCACTGATACCTTTATTTGTTCCTCTACAACATTTAATTGGTTTGCAATATATTTTCAAACAGTAACAACTAAAATCTAAGGTTATTACTGATGTGAAACTGAAATGTCAAGCTACATTTTTTTAATTAAGAATAAATTTAGAGATATGCTGTATTTTTAAGTTCTTAAGTCGGCAAACAAGTCTATACTTACATTGGACCTAGGTGGAATGTTTCAACTGATGCCAGATGAAGATAGAGTAGTTCATTCAAGTGAGTGAAAATTTACCAAATCCCCACTGAAAAAAAACTGCCAGACATATTCCAAGATGTTTTTGGATGTGTTGAAGTCGATTTGCAAAATCTAGTATTTTCCAATTGGGAAGGATCCTTTGAAATTGTGTGACTAATGTCCTTTATTTTCAAGATTAATATATTAAGTCCCAGAAAGTTCAAAAGTCTTCACAAGATTCATACCCTGTAATATTTGTAGAACTGGAACTACAGCCTTGATTTTTTTGTTGAGGAAAAAAACAAGGTTCTCCCTTCAAGTTCTGTGCCACTCTGTCTGAATCACAACCATTGCCATCAATTTTCCTACTTCATGCCCCACATTACACAAAAAGACTTCCTGTCTAAACTATGTGGAAATTACCTATTGCTACTTTTAAAAATAATAACAAAACTTAATGTCTTAAAAGAACAATATTTAGGGTCCATTGAGCATCTGACTTTGACTCAGGTCATGATCTCAGAGCTCGTGAGTTCAAGCCCCGCATCAGGCTCTGTGCTGACAGCTCAAAGCCTGGAGCCTCCTTTGGATTCTGTGTCCTTCTCTTGCTCCTTCCCTCCCCTGCTCACCCACTCTCCCTCCCTCCCTCTCTCTGTTTCAAGAATAAACAAAACATCTTTTAAAAAAATTTTTTAGGGGTGCCTGGGTGGCTCAGTTGGTTAAGCATCCGACTTTGGCTCAGGTCATGATCTCGCGGTTTGTGGGTTCGAGCCCCACGTCGGGCTCTGTGCTGACAGCTCAGAGCCTGGAGCCTGCTTCAGATTCTGTGTCTCCCTCTCTCTCTGCCCCCTCCCCCACTCACACTCTGTCTCTCTCTCCTTCAAAAATAAATAAACTTTAAAAAAAATTTTTTTAAAAGAACAATATTATCTCTCAGAAATTTGGGAACAGCTCAGCTGGGGGATTCTGGCTCTGGGTATCGTGTGAGGTTCAATCAAATGTGAGCTGGAGCCAGGTGACCCACCTCCCACAACTACTCTCCTCTCAGGGCTGGCAGGTTGCTGCTGGCTGTTTCCCAGAACCTCAGTTCCTCTGTGCAGAGGCCTGTTCACAGAGTGACTGAGAATGAGAAATCAAGAGACCAAAGCCGAAGCTTCATTTCCTCTTGTAGCCTAGCCTCAGAAGAAGTACTGTCTCTTTCACCATATTCTATTTGTCACACAGGACCAATCCTAACATGAGAGGTAAAGATTACACTCAGGCATGAAGACCAAGAGGCAAGGAGGATTGGAAACAAATTTAGGGTCTGACAACCACTGTCTGCCCAGGTCTTCAGTGACCGATGTCACTCCCACATGCAAAATATATGCATCCAACTGAAAGGGCAACAAAATCTGTAATCTAGTATAGCAAAGAGTTCTTCTCAATCTTAAGACCTGTGAACTAGAGAAGACATCCACCTGGATATGTGTGCATACACACACACACACACACACACACCATCAATGGTGGGGGAGAAATGAGATGACCAGTGTAGATCCGTTCAAAAAAAAAAGAAAACGGGAGATACATAGGAATCACTGGTTGTTAAAAAATTGTAAAATGCAGGCAGTCATGTGTTGGCAGTTTCTTGGTTAGGCCTGGGCTATTCTCTAGGAAAGGCCTTTCCTATTCTCTAGGAAAGATCTTCACAGCTCTTGTCTCTGCCTTCTGGGCTCTTTACCCCACTCTCTGTCACATGGCCCTTGTTTTCCCATCACAAATGGCCAGTGTGTTTAGATGAATAATTTTCTCAGCTTGTTTCATGCCTATAGCAGTTCAGAGGTCCAAAGGCCTCTTTTCATTTTGTATTATGTGTCCCTTTTAATTCAAGGAGACAGTGTTTACCAGAGTATAACTCTCTTTAAAACCTATGGGCATCCTATGAAGCTACTGGCTTCCTTCCCTTAGACAAAATCCACACCCACACACTAAGTTCGTCTCTACCTTGAGGTTCTTGGAAACCTCCTGTAGCCCAACACCCTTGATACTTATAAGAGCCCTCTAGTTTAATAACAGGATCCATGAAATACATCTGTGAGATTCTTAAAGGAACCTATTTCTGTTTGAGGTACCACTTCATTTGTTTATTTTTTTTTTTTTACTAAGTCCTCAGTGTATTCGAATGCTTTATTTATTTATTTATTCATTTATTCATTTATTCATTTAACGTTTTATTTATCTTTAAGAGAGAGAGAGAGAGAGAGAGAGGAGGGACAGAGAAAGAGGGAGACACAGAATCCAAAACAGGCTTCAGGGTCTGAGCTGTCAGCACCGAACCTAATGCAGGGCTTGAACTCACAAACTGTGAGATCATGACCTGAGCTGAAGTTGGACACTTAACCCACTGAGCCACCCAGGTGCCCCTTGAGGCACCACTTTAAATCTATTTGAGGTTATAATAGAGTTTTTCAGTCTTACCCTCGGTTGCATCTTCAGACAAGGAGTTCTCAAAGTGTGGTCCAAGGACATGTGGGGGGGGGGGGTGCCTCAAGACACTCAGAGAGCCCACTAAGTCAAAACTGTTTTCATAGTAATATGACATAATTTTATTTTTCAGTCTTATTATCTTACTATCTTCTACATGTAGAATTTTCCAGAGGCTGTGATATCTGCCAGCTGCCTTCTATCATGTTAAATGTTACAGAAATGTGTAAACATGTAAAACAATGACACTCTTCTATTTTGTTTTGAAAAATGCATTTTTGAATAAAAACATATTTGGTTATCATATAATGTGTGTTATTGTTTCAAATTAGATTTTAATTCTAAAATCACATATCACACACATAAAAAAAGCATCTCAGGGTCCTCAGTCATTGTAACAGGTGTAAAGGGCCCTAAGAATGAAAAGTTGGAGAAATAACCACTTTTGACTGTTTTGTTTACAAAAGAGCATATCTGTTCAATGTATTGCTTACATCTATTATAAAATCTCTCTGCAAAGAGCACAAACAACAGCAGCAAAAAATAATTAGACAAAAGAGGGGCATCTGGGTGGCTCAGTCAGTTAAGCAGCTGACATTGGCTCAGGTCATGATCTCACTGTTCATGAGTTCGAGCCCTGTGACGGGCTCTGCGCTGACAGCTCGGAGCCTGGGGCCTGCCTCAGATTCTGTGTCTCCCTCTCTCTCTCTGCCCCTCCCCCACTCACACTGTGTGTTTCTCTCAAAAATAAGTAAACACTTAAAAAAATAAAAAAACTAATAATCAGACAAAAGAAACACAACATGTCCTGTGGAAAATCACGTGACAGACTGCCTGACTTAAAGATGAGTAGGACTCTGGAAGGTTCTTTGGTAAGATAATTGTCTCCAGCATTCAAAATTATATTTTTTCTATAGAGACAACATGTAGACCATAAAGACCCAGTGATGAGTCTCTCACATTGGACCCAACCAACAATAGGCAGTTCCTATCTGATGATCTTCTCTTCTTTTGGCTGAGGAAGCAAGATCTCACGTGGTTACAACAAATATGGATAGACCTTCATACACAAGCCCAGCCAACTAATCAGGTTAGAAGGAGTCGGTGCAATGCAAACCTATTCATCCTGTCTATGCTGTAGAAAACA
The DNA here is from genome assembly GCF_023721935.1 of Panthera uncia. Lineage (NCBI taxonomy): Eukaryota > Metazoa > Chordata > Mammalia > Carnivora > Felidae > Panthera > Panthera uncia. The sequence goes on from NW_026057582.1 coordinate 70,128,805, forward strand.
TTTTACTGGGATAGTTGAACTAGTAGTTCAAACCCTCTTAATATCTGAATCAGAACAATTCACGGTTTAGTCTTCTCAACCTAGCCAAAAGCCAACAAAAAACTTAACCAGACTTTGTTATTAATACGATATCATATGCTGTTTTAAAGTTCTGAAAAGAAGTCTTTCCAAAGAAAGACTTTTTTTTTTGTTAGTGCTTAAGGTTTAAAATCAGATATTAAATAAAGTTGATTCTCAAGTAAGATTTCAATACTGTTAGGTGAAACATTGACTATCTTAGCTTCCAGATCATTTTGTGCATTCAAGAAATGTCTGTCACTTCACTTTAGTCCCATGCTCAATCATTTAGAACAAAACACAACACAACAAAAATCCCAATCCATTCTGCCAGCTCAACAAAAGGCTTTGTGTGGGTGTGTGTTAGAAAGTAATTATGAGGTTTTTATTTCACTAATTATTCTTCAGCCTTTGAAATGTCAGTGTAGGTCAAAGTAGCAGCCAATGTTTTGAACCAGATCTGAATTCAAATAAGGAGGCTACTTCAGGAAGGACAAGGAAAAGAGTCAACAGTAAAGTAATTTGATGTTATGAGCGACGGAGAATGAGACTCGAGGTCACAGGAATTTAAAGTTTCCAACCAGAGCACCTCAAAAACCCCAAAGTGTCATGTAAAATTTATATTATAGATATGACATGATTGAAAATGCTTCCATATCCACACTGCAATGATGTTCTAAAGAGTTATAAGTTGAGACTTATGAGTTTATATTCAAATTTTTAAAAATTACAAAATCATATAGAGCTTTTTTCTTCTAAGTAGCCATTTTGAGAGCTTATAAACTCATGCCAAATATTATATAACTACTTCAAATATTTTCCTTAATTCTCCTTTAATAACTATTTTTAAGCTGGGGCACCTGGGGGGCTCAGTCGGTTGAGCGTCCAACTTCGGCTCAGGTCATGATCTCACAGTTCATGAGTTCGAGCCCCGCATCGGGCTCTGTGCTGACAGCTCAGAGCCTGGAGCCTGCTTCAGATTCTGTGTCTCCCTCTCTCTCTGCCCCATCCCCACTCATGCTCTGTCTCTCTCTGTCTTAAAAAATAAATTAAAAAAACATTTAAAAAATTTAAATATTTTTAAGCTGATTTTATGAATTGAGGTTGGATCTCATTATCTTATAACAAAATTTCATTTTCCAAATATTAAATTGTGGCACTTCCTAACTTCAACAGAAACTAAGCACATCCTCTGAGAACATGAGTAAGGCAGGCAAATTGTTCCTTATAATAACTAATATGCATGAACATGCTGATTTTTTGCTAATAAATGATCTCAGGAAGGTTAGTAGACTTAGGTGTAGTGCTGATTTCCCTGACCCCAAGTCCTCAGGACCAGCTAAGTTTACACAATGAAAGCAGACCAGATTGGAGTAAAGTGATTCCATTCATTTCAGTCATGCTCATGACTGATACCCAGTGTCATGACCAAATTGATCACACAATGGTCTCCATCAATCTTTGCAACAGTAGAATTGAGCAGATTAGTTGTGCTGTGGCCTGTTCATTTTCCCTTCTATAGATACAGCTCAATCTGAGAGGAAAAAGAAGAGTAAGTTAATTGAGGATAGAGAGTTCACTCTGATGGCTTATGAACATCACCCCAGCTTTACTCTTTGTTCCCATATTTTGATGTCTGGTGGGTCTAATGTGTCCTAGCCTCTTGCTTCTTCATGTGTGGTCCCCAGACCTGCAACCTTGGCATTACTTCAAGCCCCTTCCCAGACCTAGTAACAGAGCCTGCTCTTAAGAAGACCTCCTTCCACCACAGTGATTTCTCTACACTTTAAATATAAGAAGCATTGGTCTGCTTCTAGCTACTTTGAGAGTTAATTGATTTCTCAATATTAAGCAAGCGCATCATTTACAAGAAGATCTGAGATTGTCTATATGGCTGGAGACCAGGAAGGATGCTTAAGGAAAATATACCAAGAGACTAAACGAAGAGTTCAGAAAAATCTCTCCAAAACTGACCCACAGCATCACCGTCACTAGAATCTGAACTGCTTCTGGAACAGCAACACTCTCTGCAGCTTACTCTGACTTGCTTAGTTCCTGACACTCAAGCCCAGCACTGTCCAACAGAAATGTAATCTGAGCCACAAAATGAGCCGCAGACGTAATTTTAAGTTTTCTACCAGCCACATTAAAGAGATCAAAATAAGCAGGTAAAATTAATAATATATTTTAGGATGCCTGGGTGGCTCTGTCGATTAAGCACTGAAACTCTTGGTTTCAGCGCAGGTCATGATCTCACAGTTTGTGAGATCGAGCCCCAGGTCAGGCTCTGCACTGACAGTGTAGAGCCTGCTTAAGATTCTCTCTCTCCCTCTCTCTCTCTCTCTCTGCCCCTCCCTTCCTCATGCTTTCTCTCTCAGGATAAATAAATAAACTGTTAAAAAAATAATAATAATAATACATTTTATTTAACCCACTATATACAAAATACCAATCAACATTTAATAAATATTAATGAGGTAGTTTACATTTTTGTACTAAGCCTTCAAAATTTGATGTGTATTTAACACTTACAGCATATCTCAGGACTAGACATTTCCAATGCTCAATGGACACATTTAGCAGTGGTTACTATATTGAATAGGATAGTTCTAGCCCCAAAACCACAATTGTAACTTAGTTCGTCCTCCCTACATCGTATGGGTGGTATTTCAGAGCCCATACTTTTTTAATTGCTTGTAATCTGGTGCATGATTTAGAGATTTCTATTATGTCTCAATTTGTTGTGCATGTGTGTGTGTGTGTGTGTGTGAGAGAGAGAGAGAGAGAGAGAGAGAGAAGGAGGAAGAGAGAGAGAAGGAGAAAAAGAGAGAAAGAAAGATTTATTTTTGTCCAATTGGAAGCATGCCCAAGTAATGCACTATGGCTTTTCTAAGATATTAACTCTTCCCAGTGAGTTCTGCTCCTTTCTAGCTTACTAGGTTAAGTTGTAATCTAGGTTAGTAAATTAGGTTAATAAATACTTTCTCTAAAGATGTTCTCCTTGCTTATCCCCAGACAACTCAGTATAAGGAGAACTCAACTTTTCCAGGCATCCCATTGTAGATTTGATAGCACAGAAGCCGGGCTTGTCCAATTCTCAATCTCTTTATCTGTCAAAAGGGAAAATAATGGAGTTTCCGATGCAAAGATTAGTTGCGGCAATGCACAGACTCTCCAGTGCTGGCACACGCTAGAGGTTCGATAAGTGCTATTTATCATCATTTTTAATCCCCCTTGAACCTCAATAATAGCCAAGGAACTAAAGATAATAAGGTGACCTGGGATTGTAAGAAGAATGATAAACTCTCATGTCAGAGCCACCACCTACCTTCCAACACTAAACCAGTGCCTCCTGTTCTAGGTTTTTGTTTTAACTACTGCTCTTTGGTGGTACTAATTTTTGTGTTAGTCAAAATACTGTAGGTTCAGCAGTGGTTAACAAAGAAATAAATCAATAAAAGTGCCATCTCAAGGGTTTAATACAACAAAGGCTCAATTTTCATTCAAGTCACAGCCTGATATGTGTCAGGTGGCTTTCTCGGGTGATGGCCCTCCAGTTGGGGACTCAGAGATCTAGTCTATTTCCATATTGTTTGGCTGACCTCTTAAACACCTTGGCCCCCAAGATTTCTGAAAAAGGGACACACACACCATGGATAACTGAGAAAGGTTTATGAACAGGCCCAGAAATGGCTTGCATTTCTGTCCATATTCCATTGACCAAAACATAATCAAATAACGACAACCTAACTGTACGTCTTCCTCTATGATCAGAAAGGCACCTATGAAACAGAATTTGGAAAACACATGACACTGTTTTTGACACAGGTTGGTATTTTGCGCATTTGGAGCACAGAATGCAATATTTTAAAAAAAGCAGTCCTCCCAAATGTCAGGGTGCATATGGTGGGTTAGGCATGGGATGGAAGGAAATGATTCAAAGACATACGGAAGGAGAAAAAAATGACAGCCCTGGCTTGTATGTATATAACAGTCAAGATGCGAAATCAAGGAAAAAATGCAAATTTATCTTCATTTAATAATGTCTGATGTTTATTTAGCACAGTACAGTTCTAAAAGTTAGACGGTACTTTTAAATTTCTATAAATTATCGTACTCCATCCACAGAGCCTTGCAACATAGGTGGTGCTTTTTCCATTTTACAGATGAGTATGAGCTGAGTAAGGGCAGGTTCGGTGACTGCCATCCAAGGGGTCTAAAGCCAAGGACAGCCTTCTGCCTGAGTGCCACAGGGCCCTAGAATCCAGTCTCTCATCCAGGCCAAAACCCCTCCCAATGCAGTGGCAGATGTTCCCCAGACTCTGAGTAAACACCAGTGAAACAAGTTCGCTGTGTCATAAGGCTTCTTTTCCACTCTCAGACAGTGCCAGCTACTTAGTTTGACATTGATTATTCCTTATTCTGCTTTGGCGACTATAGAAAAGACTAACCTTTTTTTTTTTTACATCATAATTTAATAGTTGGAGACAATTATACCTGTTCCCCACCCTGAATTCTTTTACAACCTATCTTTTCAAAGTTTCCTCAATGACACTACCAACTTTTATTGCCATATCCTATTCTGGTTCGTTAACATCCCTTTTAAATATAAATTCTTTTAATGTTTATTTATTTTTGGGAGAGAGAGTGCAAGTGGGGAAGAGGCAAAGAGAGAGGGAGACACAGAATCCGAAGCAGGCTCCAAGCTCTGAGCTGTTAGCACAGAGCCCCACGCGGGGCTCGAACGCACAAACTGTGAGATCATGACCTGAGCCAAAGTCGGATGCTCAACTGACTGAGCCACCCAGGCGCCCCTAATGTTTATATTTGAGAGAGAGAGAGAGAGAGAGAGAGAGCGGGGGAGGAGCAGAGACAGAGGGAGACACAGTCTGAAACAGGTTCCAGGTTTCAAGCTGTCAGCACAGAGCCTAACACAGGACTCGAACTCACAAACTGCGAGATCATGACCTGAGCTTAACCGACTGAGCCCCCCAGGTGCCCCAAATGTCAACATCCCTTTCAAAGCTTAACACCCACAGTTAAAAGCAGCATTGCATACGTGATCTGAGGTTGCTATCTTTCTTCAGCAAGGGGAATGGGATGCACGGCACACCCTGCCCTTCATGCCTCCTATTCTGAATGACTCTCTCTTACTGCTATACCCTGCTCCTTTGAACCGACCACCTCCCTGAGGGGTTCCATATATTGTGAACTGCCTGATAATTTCAAGTAGAAATCTACAAATGGGTTCCTCTGTGGTAATCTTCAACCCTGAAAAATATCTAAAACACTCAATAGTCACCGATATTTGCTTGAAAACATTTTACCAGATAGTCTTTACTGCACTCTGCCTTGTAAGTTATAGGAAAGCGTGAAAGGTAATAGAAATGCTTATACATTTCACTTTACTTTTTTCATTTTCATTTTATTTTATTTTACGCTTACTATGCGCCAGAGTCTGTGAGGTTAGAATGGCAGACAAATCAATCATGGTGCCGAGAGTCTAGTAGGAAAGACAGACATTGCTCAAATACTCATGTAAGTAAATGTAAAGTCACAAATATAGTTCTTCGAAGGAAAAGACCAAGTACTTTGAGAAAGCACAAAACGGACCAGTTCTAAATTGTGGAGTAATCTCTTAAAAGGTAGAGATTTACGATCTGAGTAATGACTAAAAAGTTGAACCTGGATGGTTGGTTCGCAAATCTCATGCTCTATCCATTATACATTCTGCCTTGCTAATGGAAAGTGAAGAGACATCCCGGAAAAACCTGTCACATAATGGGATTTCTAGCACATGTATTTCTAATGATAAATAAGGGACCAAACAATTCATGTTTACCCTTTGAGAAAAAAATCCAACAGAGATTATTTTTAAAAGAAACCTACATGCTGCAGCACCTGGGTGGCTCAGTCAGTTAAGCGTCCAACTTCGGCTCAGGTCATGATCTCACAGTTTGTGGGTTTGAGCCCCACGTCGGGCTCTGTGCTGATAGCTCAGAGCCTGGAGCCTGCTTTGGATTCTGTGTCTCCCTCTCTCTCTGCCCCTCCCCTGCTTGTTCTCTCTCTCTCTCTCTCTCTCTCTCTCTCTCAAAAGTAAACATTAAAAAAATTAAAAAGAAAAGAAAAGAAACCTGCATGCTGAGAAATCAGGGTGGTGCAAAGGGCTGGACAGGAGAGGTAACACAACTTGGAACACTGTTTGGAAAGGCTTCCAACAGTCTGGGTAATTATTAGGACACGGAAAACACCAAAGATGAGATTTGAAGATGCAAGATATGGAAGACATGTGCAATGCCTCAGAGGAAGGAAAGAGAAAGGATATATCCTGACCCTCAGCTCCCAGAAGGAATACCCACACCTTAGGATAGGGTTGATCTGCACATGAGAAACTTACTCGCCTTTTTCATTACAAGAAACCAGATGTAATGGACTTGGGAACGCCAATGGCAATGTGGAGTCCACCTCACGATATGAGTTCTTCTGTCCTCCCCAGATCAGATCTTTATGTCACATTACTTCTGTCTGAGTAAAGTGAGTTTCTCAAATGCAGCTTTTTCCAGTTAAAGAAATAAGGGGAATGGTTTTCCAATGTGCTTTAATGTTTTCAAGAAAAAATTGGATTTGTGCCTTGTAGAAAACACATTGGTTCGCTGCTTCTGAAAGGTCTTCCCTTATGACTTAACATAGAGCTTGGAGCATGTTAACATTCTAGAGACTTTAGAATAAACATAAACTGCTCTAATGAAAGTTTATACTTGATCTCTTTCTCAGCTGACTTTTTTTTTTTTTTTTACAAAGCAAAATAATAAAATTCAAATCTGCTGTTGTTCAACCGTTCTGGATTTTCCAAGAGCCGTGTTAATAAGTAAGTACTTTAAATGGAACTGATAACAACATGTAAGTCTCTTAAAGATAGTAGAAACCTCAGAAAGGTGTCTCATATACAGTTTAGCTATGAAATTGGGTTGCTACAAAGCAAGCTATTTCCCACCTTGAAATTCTAGCCATTCTCCACATTATTTTTCAAAGTCTGAGGGCAATTCAATTTTACATGGCATTTTCAATGGGATTTTAAAATGTACTTCTGGAGTAAAAATATTTCTGTATCATAAAATCATTATATAGCATTTTCTTTTCTGTCCTTTAGTATCTGGATTTATTTCTCTTTTTCTCAATTCCTAGATTAGGCAGAATCTCTATCTTTTCTATCAAGGACATTTCAACAAGATATAGATTTCAGGATTATTTGGTCTATGGTCCTAAAAATGCAAAGAGCTCTGTTTTAATGTATTTGATTTTCTTTAGAGTCAACATTCCTTCTTGCATTTAAATGTGATGATGTAAATCAGAGCTGACACGATGAGCTCTGTCTGCAGCTTTTGCTTGGTCCCAGCATTTATGCACCTCCTGTGCAGATTCCAGCACATTCTACATTGTTTATCCTAATCACTATTACACCAAGTGAATAAACACGGTTATAGTTTACATGTAAAGCAGCTTCTGCAGAGAAAAGATACATGATGATTCATGATAACAGGGAAACCACAAAACCCCAGATGTTCAGATAGGGTTTATAATGGAGTTGTGTGTTATGTTCAATTTTATGCAGAAAAATGAACAACCTTTAAACTGCACACAAAACAGTTCACATGACATCATTTTAGAGACCAGCAGTGTCTTTCAAAGTCCAATAGTTTGTCCTCCAGCTCCGGAACGGAACCACTGTTTCTTTCGTTAAACACCGAATGGAGTTGTTAGCTCGCATATTAGGTCTGTGTTGCATGAACAATATGCATCTTTGAATACCTGCCTTACACTCAGCCCCGTGAGATGCTCCCACTCGGGAAGACTTCCGGGAACAGCAGGTTCTCCCTTCCTGGCTCATCTGTACTCTGAAGTGCACGCTTTCTTCACAGCATATGCTCCTGGAGTGGAAAAGCAATGGAATCGGTCTGCCTCTGCCGGCACTGAATTCACCTTTTCATTCCCTTTGCCCTCCCTTCCTCTGACCTCCCGACTCCCCTTTCCTCTTCTTTGCCTCCCTCTCCATCCTTATACCCTGACCCTTTTCCCTCTGTCTTTTATGTAGAAAGTGTAAAATTGAATGTTTATACAAAGATTATGTAATGCATTTCCATTGTGCTTCTGGGAGATGTGCTTTGTCAGGCCAATATTACTATGCAGCTCACAGAACCACAGACATTTTCCCCCCCCCGCTAGGAGAGAATTAGAGATAACCCCGTGAAGTGGTTTCCAAATTATATTTTAGCAGTGGCATCTCAGGTTTAAAGGCAATTCTACACGTGATCACAATACATAAAATGGGTGAAGGTAGAGCTTCTCTTTGAAACAAAGAAGTAAGGAGCGCACAGAGGCCCTCCTCCTCATCCCCCTCTTGCCTTCAAGGATCCCCAGTCTCCTCAGGAAACAACTGAAAAGCCTTGATATCATGCTATCTCCTATCTGAGGACCAGAAAGATCAAATACTTTATCCCAGGTAACATACCTTTTGAGTTACAAGGACACAAGCACAACCCAGTTTTCTGTAGCTGGGAATTATAGGTGATTTTGCTCTTATGTTAATAAAATGGGAATTCAGAGCTGATGAAAACACAGAATGACCTCAAGTGAAAAATGGAGTTGTTATGTAACTTTAATAAACATTTATTTAACATTTATACCGTGCTAGGCAACGAACGGGTGTTACAAATGTAAAAAGAAAAATTCATTCCTTCAAGATGCTTAGAGCCCAATGGCTGGAAAGATGCATAAAACAAAACAACAACAACCTCAGAGTTTCAGAAGAACAATATACAGAAAGAGCCTTGAATCTTCTCTGTGGAGTGATGGAAACTTGACAGGCAAGGTAGAGTTTTATGGGGGACATGGAAGACAGGAGCCGGCCAAGAAAAGGACATTTAGGCAAAGGATCCAGCATGTATGAAGGCATGGAGGAAGGAAAGGGGATGGCTTCATCCAGGGACTGTTAGCAGCTTGGTGGAGCATCTAACTTGGGAGGGGAGTGTTGGGCAATGAGGTTGGAAAAGCAGAAAGAACCAAATACCTGTTTACCTTATAAGAAACTGGGGAGAAGAAGATATAAGATTTCTGAGCAGGGAAAAATGATATGCAAGTTAGGAGGATGCAAATCAGGGCTGTGACAGTGAAGGTGACAATGAGATACAGAGTCAAGAGGACTCACAGTGGATGATGAGTGAGAGTAAAAGATAAGATAGGGCCAGATTTCCAGTGTGAGCAGTTGGGCAGATGGTTGTCAGTCTCTGGACAGAGAATATAGAAAGGAGATCACATTTTAGGCTCAGAGAAAATGACAATTATTTTGGTTTTGAACATAATGAGTTAGAGGACAAGATTTGGGGTCCTGATGAAAAAGTCTCATGCTTTTAGATAAAATGCTAAGAAGAAAGTCAAAGATTTTTAAAGGGGGATGGGGGAGACCAGTGGACAATGCCAATTTATATGTAGTAACTAAATCCTTGAAGAAGGTTTCTCCAGAAGACCATAATTATGAAAAAGATAAGAGAACAGAAGAAAGAACCCTCAAGGACTCCCAACATTGAAGTGATAGGCATACAATGAACGTCCCACAATGAGGCTGAGAAGGGGCCACTAGAAGTTTAAGAGAACCATCCTAGCAAGAAAACTTTCATGGAAACCAAACCAAATGAGGAAAGAACATCATGGGACAGAGAGTGGCCAACGGTGATCAATTCTATAGGGAAGCCAAGTCAGATGAGAACTGAACATGGCTGGCTGTATTTGGCTACAAGGATGTTGTCTGCGGTCTTTGCTGGGCAGTTTAGCAGAGTGACAGGGACAGAGGCTGAAGTCTAGCGTTCATTGTCTGAGAAACAAACGTAAAGTGAGAAGCAGGGATTTCCATTGTAGGTTGTTGTTTCAAGAAACGTTCCTATGAATGGAAGGGGAAATATGGGGTTTTGTACAAGGAAAGTGGGAAGTAAATTAATTTCCTTTATGAGAGAAACTCAAGAGACATCAATGGAGCTGGCGAGTTTGAAGATCCAAGAGAGGGAGAAATGGCAGAAGGAGAACTGCCCCCAAGGAACTGCGAGAGGACTCCCGGACCCCGGAGGCAGTAATAGCCCTGAACAGGTAGAAGATGGGTACAAGAGGAGATGTTTCTAAATAGTGGAGTAGACGGGGTGCCTGGGTGGCTCAGTCCATTAAGCTTCCAACTTCAGCTCAGGTCATGATCTCATGGTTGGTGGGTTCGAGCCCCGCGTCGGGCTCTGCGCTGACAGCTCAGAGACTGGAGCCTGCTTCTCATTCTGTGTCTCCCTCTCTCTCTCTGCCCCTCCCCCACTCACACTCTGTCTCTCTGTGTCTCTTGAAAATAAATGTTAAAAAAAAATTTTTTTTAAAGAATAGTGGAGTAGAATCCAAGTGCTTTCCCCAGAAAGCTAAATGCTGGAAGCGAGTGAGGAGGTAGCCAGGACAGAGTTTGGAGATAGAGGGAAGTTTGGGAGAGTCCCTGAATACAATGGCTGAGGGCAAGAAATGCACTGAGAGGGACGTGCACAAAAATTGCCCATTAATGTTGAAATATAACTGAGCTTAGAGACATGAGTTTCCGATTCCAGTCTAGTTCTCGGCAGATGTCCATTCTGAATCCTCGCCCTAGGGGTTGGGAAATGTGGCGACGGTATTATGAGATGCAGCTACATTAGGCCCACGTGTCAAGGGGACACTGGAGCACGTAAGAAGGAAAATGTGCATTCTGAAAACTTTCAAAGTTATTGAGAGGCTCAACATCCCGCGTGTAGATTTAATCAGCTTCCCTAAATTCCATCCCATCTTCCCATGCCCTTCGGGCAGAGACACGCTACATTTTTCCTCTTGCTACAAGCAACATACCCCCTACTACTTTGTGTTCACTTTCAACTTCACTTTCCACTTCTCGGTGTCATTAGAATGGGCAACAGCAATGGGCGACCCTTCTGTCTGCCGGATGATTGTGTCTACAGGGGCCATTTGCAGTCCATCAGAGGGCAGGTATGTCCTCTCCACTCGGGGAAGATTATACATAATCTTCCGTATACATAATACATATACATAATCACCGGCACTCCCTATCCCGTATACATAATCACCGGCACTCCCTATCCCGATACGGTCAGTTAATAACAATCTGTCTTTCCAAAGACCTCAACGAATTCGGGAGCTGTTGCCTCACAGAGCGTTTTCACCACTAAAATTGCTCTTAGAGATAGTGGGGGGAAAAGAATCAAATTAAGCCATTTCCCTCCTACCCTTTTGCTACCTACTTGGAAATCATTAGTACAAATGATAGTTACCCTAGCAATAGCTATGCAATCAAAACAACCACATCCATCTCAGTGAACCATGTCGCTGGCTTGGCTATTCCATTGGCTGCTAATTAACAGTGACACACATTAATGGCCCCAGCAGCGGGGTCAGCACAGCATTAGCAGTGCTGTAATGCAGGCAGAAATGATAGATATGAAAGTCTTTTCTCCAGCTCCAAAGAAGAAGGGGGGAAATGAAAGTCACTTGACAACAGATCTCCCATGGAAGCTGCTCTAAAGCAGCAGGCTCCCTGAATCTGAGAGAAGAAGAAAATACCGAATGAAAACAAGTCCCTGCTTCTGGATGTCTGAATAATTGTATGTGTAATTCAAAAGACTGCGAACTTAGTCTCGAACAAAGTAAAGGAGATCACCTCCGTGTCGAGTCTGGAGGAGGGATGGCAGGTTCATGGTGGAGCTAAGCTTTCGTTCTGAAATCTTTCCTCCAGTCCTTCGGTTCGTTTTTACTGAAAAACACAATGAAAAGTAAAATTAAAAAACCCACCGACGGCTCTCCACCACACCACAACTATAGCCTGAGCTGTGTGATGGTAGAATCAGCAGCTGTCCAGAAAGGGGCTTTGAGGCCTGTCTTAAAAGAAATCTCCCTTAGTGTTCTAGAGAGACCGAAATGGATTCTTCAGGAGCTCCTCTAAATTTTTTCAGTGTTCATTTATTTTTGAGGGAGAGAGTGAGGGAGCGTGAATTAGGAGGGGCAGAGAGAGAGCGGGAGACACAGAATCCAAAGCAGGCTGCAGGCTCCGATGTGGCTGTCAGCACAGAGCCTGACGCGGGGCTTGAACACACGAATCGCAAGATCATGACCTGAGCCAAAGCCCAACACTTAACCACCTGAGCCTCCCAGGCTCCCTCAGGAGCCCCTATAAAGGAACAATCGCGTTACTTGGCCGAGGTTACCCAATGCTCTAGTGCCCTCTGGCTTTGTAGGGTTCTGAGCAGGAAGCAGGTGCTCATCAAATACTTGTCTACTAAATGAGTAAGTCTACCCCTGATTTTTATCCACGTCGTCCTGACTAGTCAGATTACAGTTTGCGCCTATCTTTGAGCAATGTCCAGAGAGGCACAAAGACAAATCTGTGATGGGGCTGGCGGTTAGAGGACATGGAGTTCAGGGAACAGCTGGGGAGGGAGGACAGGAGGGTTCAGGGTAACGAAGTACAGCTTGAGGGCCTCAGGCGCCTGTCAGGAGGAAAAAAAAATGAAATGATAAGGGGGTGTCGGCGAAGACAAAGGTGTCTGCCTGGAAACCTCAGAAGGCAACCTGGGAGCCTCCCTCTTTTGGGGAGGAACGTGAATCTAGCCCCATACTCTGATGCTTCTCTTTTCTGTTGCCTCTTCCCCTAGTCTCCAAGGGAAGCAGACTGTGTTTGTTTGTTGTGCACGGCGCTGCAATACACAAACAGATTGACATAAATTTATGCCAGCCTTTCTTGTTTAAAAACATGAATTATTCAAGAAATATTACAATATTAATTAGAAATCATTAAAATACGAGTGTTGGGGGAGGGAGGAATGAGATAGTGCATTAGCAAAATCGCATTTAGCCCAAACATAAAGTGTGCCAAAGCCGCTTAATCATTGTTTTGATAGTCAAAATACCATAACACCAGTTTCGCAGAACGGGGGAAAGGAAGACTCTTGGAAGCTTCTGCTTCCCGTTATTATTGGCGAGATTAATTATTTATGGAGCTCCGGCAGTGTACTGGGTGCTCCAGAAGACACAAATAAGAAGAGGTTTCTGCCCGAAGGGCATAGGAGAGAAATCAGAGCGGCACCAAGTTCTGACACACACACCCAGCCGGTGATTAATGATCAAGAGGACGAGGGGATTTTGCTTTGACTTTTCAGTTTGCTCAGTGCTTTGAGTTTTCAGCTTTCAGAGGAATCACAAAGTGAACATTGTTCCTAAAGAATTCCATGGAAGACGTAAGCTTTCGGGAGCCCTATAAGTGAGAGAAATGTATACATCCGGAAGCTTAGTGTCCATTTGCAAACTATGGAGGGCAGCAACAGTGAACCAGGATATTGAAAGGCATTCATTGTATTGGGTAAAATAGGTCTGGAGGGCTCCCTGGTGATGGTGATTATTTCATATTTTTTACGTGTCCACAAACTACAATTGTTACACAAAAGCACACGTGATAGAAATTCTGCAAATCATGAAGGTTACAACCTGGTGAACGTGTATTATCATGTACACAAATACAACCCTGGTGCCGACATACGGTGATCATTTAAGAAAGGGACCTCAGTGTGAGTGATACAACAGTGCGTGTGAAAGACAAGATCAGGAAACATAGTGAGTCAGTTGATCTCAGTTTTTAGAGGGGCCATTTTGACCGTGAATTAACTATTTCATGGTGGTAGGGAATCACTCCAAGGCTGTTACATGGAACACAAATAGGATCCTTGTGACCTTAATTGATTACAATAGCTTCCACGCTGCACCAGAAGAGGTTGAATCAATGAGCAAGTGATTATCACACCCTGCAGGATATGGGCAGGAAAGAGCGAAAGCAGGCTTGCAGAGAGCCGGTTTTGGAAACTAGTTCCACCTTTGCCCCATTTGGCTTAGTTCGTGCCCAGCAACAGCCTGTGGTCATGCCCGAGCACCATCAGCACTGACTTTAAGGTGTGAAGATGGGCATGGCAGAAGGAGCCACGGAATCTTTCAGTCATACCCAAATTGACAAGACCTTGGAAACTGCCAAGGACATTCAGGCTATGCTGTTTCTCCCTCATTTAGAACAAGAGCCTGTTCTATTGCATGATAAAGAGCACCTAGTCTACGGCTCCCAGACTGTGGGGACTTTGTCTTATTCCCTCCCCATCCCCATCACAGGTCAATCTCCACATATTCAGAAGAAGAACTGGAAGGTAGGGTTTGAAGCCCTTATGGCTGGAGTACAGAGTCAGGAAATCAAATGGGTCTAAAAAGAAAGAGGTAGCAGCTGAAGAAGGAGAAGTGAATCCAGAAACAAGGAGACACAAACCCGGAAAAGCCAATCTCAAATACAAGTTGGGAATCTAGACCCACAGTGGATCAAAGTCTTGGGAACGGCAACAATCACAAAGGAAGAGACGAGTGAATTCTCCAGGGCCTGCACCAACTGGCTTTTTATTTCTTTTTGCAATTCTCATGGGTGTCTCCTCTCACAGAGTGCCCTTGGTTGCTGAGGGAGCCTTCTGACAGACTGCATAGGCCCTGGGATGCTCAATAAATATTTGTGGGGTGAATGACTCAATGATTTTAATTTCGGTTCAAGTCCATCTAGGCACCAGCAGATGTTCAGGGAATCTAAATTAATGTACTTCCCACTCGACGTATATAAATTGACCGATATTACTAACAGGATGTGGAGACAGGGTTGGAACAAATGTGACTATTTATAAAAATCAAAGCTAAGTGAGGCAGTTATAGAACCTTAGAAGTTGGGTCATTTTCCACACTCATTAAGCAGCCTCCAAACAACACTTGGCTTGTAGCATTTGCATTGGTTCCTCGCATATTGCCCAGTATTGCCATATGTCCCTTCCCATACTGACACTTTTATTTTTCTTGTGCATCTGAACCCTTTTTCTCTCCACTTGGCTAAGATGAGGGAATCTGCGATCACTCTGAGTTCAGGTCCAAATGTGTGTTAACTAACTCTTTTTGTCATTCTCAAAATACACACACACACACACACACACACACACACCTCATAGTCACACAAAAGGAGAAGTTAGTATATTAACTTTTTCATTAGATACACATTTTTTTTTAGGAATGTTGCCTTTAACTTCTGGGAGTGGGAATAGGAGTTATTTTTAAGGCTACAATAATAGCTGTAATAATAGGCCAGAAAAACAACCAGCAGAATAAAATAAAGGTGAGAATCCATTTGGAAGAAAATACGAGTATGATGGGATACTTGACCCCACAAACATGACCTCAATAGCTGATCAAAAGCATTGTGCTTTCCAAATGATCAGGATGCAATTTAATATAGTAGTAACTGCCCAGGTTACAAGATCAACTGTCACAGTCTGAATTTCTTTGAGTTCATGTTTACAAGCTCTGAATATCTCGGCAGAATAAAAAGCTCAAAAACAGCATACCGCCACTTGAAGCAAAGAACTTAGCAAATGCTTCTTGATTCATTTATTAACTGACCGGGCGTCCAGGTTGAATTCAAGTGCACCCTGCTAAGGCTCTGTCTCCGCTACAAAAGCAAAGTACGGGGAAGAAGCGGTAACAATAGTGACAAAACTTGACTCAGATGGTCATGCTCCAGTTAACACGATGGACTAAACCTCTCATCCCATGCCTATATCCTCTGGGATGGAATGGAGGCCAAGAAGAAGTGTGGCACCTCTCAAGAGGGAAACTTTAAGATGAGAAGAAATATGTTTGTATGCCACGTATACACATACTCGGCACCGTATTCTTCATAAATATACTCATAAAATGCTCTTAAAAGTTAGGTTTTACTTGAAACCGTGTAGGCATGCACCAGACTGATTCATCAGAAACCCCTAGGATCCAACAGGATCTAGGATCTTTTGGGGAAAGGAACCATACCCCAAAGTACCAGGACCATCTGAACTAGGGTCAGCCTACCTGAACTTGAGAATCCTCAGAGCCAACACCGCACCACACCTCTGAGAATATGCACGGTGCCCTCAGGCCCTGTGGGTTCCAGAGCAAAATCAAGAGGGAAGGTTGCTGTCTCCTGGCCAGAAAAGCCACCCTGGGCTGCGTACCTCTTACTATGTTATTAAAAACAAAACGAAACTCTCTTCAAAAAAGGTGGTCGAGCAGGCTGGAGGCAGCAGCCCTGCAGCAGACACAGAGATGCAGATCTTTGCGGAGACCCTGATGGGCGAGACTATCACCCTTGAAACTGAGCCCATGACACCAGTGAGAATGTCAAAGCCACAATCCAAGACAAGGAGGCCATCCCGCCTGACCAGCAACGTCTGCTTTCTGTGGGCACACAGCTAGATGATGGTTGCACCCTCTCAGACTACAATACCCAGAAAGAGTCTACCCTGCACTTGGCGCTTCACCCGCAGGGTGGCACCACCGAGCCTTCCCTCTGCCAGCTGGGTCCAGAAATACAACTGCGACACGATGGTCTGCCGCAAGAGTCAGGCTCGCCCGCACCCTGCGCTGTCAAGTGCCACAAGACGTAGAGCCACACCAACAACCTGCACCCCAAGAAGAAGATTACATAAGGCTCATCCACCGGCCCTTCCTTTGTCTGCAGGGTGACATCCGGCCTGAGCCCCAAGGCCCGTGGGGCTCAATAAAGTTTTCCTTTCATTGCAAACCAACCAACCAACCAACCAACGAACCTCAGGAAATCCACATCTCGCCTGGTGCAAAAGCTCTCACACGTAGTACACAGTTTCAGTCAATCCTGGCCTCAGGGAAAACCCACGGTGCCCTAGATATGACTAGAGCAGGACACTGTAAGGACTTTCCATCATTCTTCTCTAGACATTCTTTTCCTCTCCCACTATAGCCTCAATGCATAGATTTCTAAATGTTGAGAGTCTGGATCATGCTAATTAGAAATAGTTTATGCCAGGGCACCTGGGTGGCTCAGTCACTTAAGCAACTGAGTTTGACTCACGTCATGATCTCACAGTTCGGGGGTTCCAGCCCTGCATCGGGCTCTGTGCTGACAGCTCAGAGCCTGGACCCTGCTTCGGATTCTGTGTCTCCCTCTCTCCCTGCCCTACCCCTGCTCACACTCTGTCTCTCTCTCAAAAATAAATAAACACGAAAAAAATATTTGTTTAAAGAAATAGTGTATGCCATAACATAACCTGGCAGAGTCAAAGGGCAACAGGATGCCTGTATTTGAGTGTGTCAAAACTGTAGCAAGAGATTGTTCTTTCCATTCTGTCATCCTGTGGAAAAATGTTCCATAGTGACCATCCACAGATGTGTTCAGATGTCTGGTCATCCTAAATCCTTCCCTTTGAAAGCCTAGCATGATGGCAACTTCTTCAACCTTCTGGATAGGGATACTTTATATACTGCACTGGTTATCACAACATAAGGTACAATTTACTGCAGCAGGAAGAAAATAACCAGCGGTCTCAAGATGAAACCCTCATTCCAGTGCATTTTAATACTTACTGTTTTTAAAGCATCGGGGAATCTGCATCTTGCCCACGGCAAAAGTTCACAGAAAATATGATTACACTAATATCAGTGCCAGGTGTGGTTGTCGTCTGCGGGCCAAGGAGCAAAGGCCACATAGAGTCCTAACTGTCCGTATGAAAGGCTACACCTCCCTAAAATTAAAGCCAAGAAACCAGAGCAGAGGAGACAAGTAAATATCCCCTTTCCCCGTGGCACCTCCTGCCTAATGGGAATCGTAGTTAATGATCTGAATCGAAAGCGAAGTCTTGTTTTATGGAATGCTCACTCTTTGTTAAGCAAAGCTGTTTGGGCGAAGGACCATTCTATTGATTTAAAAATTGATTTCTTTTTTCCCCCTTCATATAACTAAAACATGGCTCACAAATCACAGCTCTTTTATTCTTCTGGCCACAACCTAGGCTGAATCTCTCCCAACCTACTCACCGAGGGATGTCTGATGGAGGAAGTAGGAACATTTGGACAGAGATTGTTCAAGATTCTATTAAAGGTTTCAAGTGGCTTCCTTTGAACATTTGGTAATTTATATTTCGAGTCCCTTGGTGTAATTATTGTAATTATCATTAATCATCAACTTCCAGACCCAATCGAAACACAGAACATTGGAAAGGTCAAAGCAATGGAGAATTCTACCAATTCTTCACAGAAGATACGAGGCATTAACATTCTGATGCTCCACTTGTGTGACAAAGATTGTAATGAAAACAGAAAATAGCAAAAGATTAATGTGTTCTCATGATAAGAATCATCATAAGGAAAAGAGAAAGTGGAGCAAACTTAACCCACTCCTGTCACAGAGGCATGGTGATGAGTGGGGTTGAGGCTCAGGGGCGGGCTGTGGCAGCTGGGCCTGACCCTGCCGAAGAAGAGCATGCCTTCCTTCTCTTGTGGAGTAACAAAAGATAAGAAACGAGCTCAGGAGCACAGTAGGTCACATTTTGAACAATTCAGTGGACTCCTGGTTGTCTCTCTGGCTCCTTCCCTAAGTATCTGGCTCCAGATCAGATCACTCACTGGACCTTCGAAGCCATATCACAACCACCTGCTAGAAATCCACCTGCATGTTCAAAACAGGACTCATCATCTCTCCCCCGAACTGAATCCCCCCCGGTGGACAAAATAGGATAGTGCTGAAACGTCAGATTCTGGAGGTGTCCACACCTGTATTCAAATCCCGGTTTGGGCACATAATACATGATCCTGGGGAAGATGCTGGCCTTTTCCATGCCTCCATTTTCCTATTTGTGAAATGTGCTTAATAGGATCTGCTCCACAGTGTTATTTTAAAGATAAAGTGAGGCAATATACTTAAACTACTTAGCACATAGAAAGTGCTCAATAAATGTCAGCTATTTTTACAGTACAATCCCTTTATTATTATGAAGTCCATCTGGTTACTTAAGCAGAAAAAAGATAAGTCTGGGAATTATACTGTATTTCTCCATCTCTGTCAAAATGGGACCAAATTCTGTCAATTGTACTCCCCTAATGTCCCTCAAATCTTTTCTTTCGATTTTCATTGCCTCTGCCTTGACTCAGAACCTTACAACTCTTCCCAGCATGAATTTCATTATCGTCTTCCTGCCTCTATACTTGCCCCATTCTAAGCCATCAGCCACACGGGAGCCGAACGCTCTTCAAAAGCACATAGCATAATGTCCTTCTCCTGCTTAAATTCGCCTGTGGCTTTCCAGTCCTGTAGCCTCAGCTCCGATTCTGTAGGAAGGCACATGAGGCCCCCATGATCCAACCCAGACTCTCTCCTTTCCACCAGTCCCTTCTCTTGGACACCTCCACATTCCCCATGCCCCAGACATGCCCCATGTCCTGCAAGCCCAGCCTAGGCCTCCCAGGCTTTCTCACCTCTTTTGTCAGTTCCTGTTCCCTGCATCTGAAATCAGTGTCCTCCTACATCTGGTCAGCCACTTCTCTCTTTTTTTTTTTTTTTTAAGTTTATTTATTTATTTTGAGAGAGAGCGAGAGAGAGCACAAGCAGGCGAGGGGGAAAGAGAAACCCAAGGAGGCTCTGCACAGGTAGCGAGGAGCCCGATGCAGGGCTCAAACTCACCAACCGTGAGATCGTGACCCGAGGCAAAATCAAAAGTCAGACGTTAACCGACTGAGTCCCCCAGATACCCCTCCGGCCAGCCACTTCTAATCCTCGAATGACTCAGCACGGGCGTCACCTCTCACAAGCTTTCCCTGAGCCTCTTCTCCCTCACATAGTGTTAAATGTCCTCACAACACTGAAAATGCTCTTCTGCCAATACTGAGGTTGGATTTTATTTTACGTAGGTCCCCATCCCCCACTGGGCCCTGAACTCTTAGAAAGCAGACATTGTTCTCTCATCTCTGTGAAGCTGCTTCTTAGCCTTGTGTGTAGCACGTAGGAGATGCACAAAGAATTCTCTTGAGTAAATTCACACATCTTTCTTGTCTCTCTTGCTCTCTACAATTATGAATGAGAAGAGAAGTGAAATAAAATTTAATTACTTCCTTTTTGTTTCTGGTTCACCATTAAGTCGGGAAATGAGTTGAAAAAACTCCTAAAGTTAAAGGGAAAATAAGGATTGTGGATGATCTACACATTTCCAAGATCATTCAGATTCTTTGCATTGGCTGCTGTTAGAAGACAGTAGGGCCCACTGACATGTACCAGCAGGCTGAAGATAATTGTAGTAATTTGCTGAAATGTGTCCCCTTAAATTGCCCCTGTGTAACAGAGAAAGGAATGAGCGACATTATGAAGAAACATTTTAAAAGCTAACTTTTTCATCTGAGCAGAGATGCAGGGGAATTGTCCCCTACGACTGACTAGTTTTCTGGAAGTCCATTAAGGAAGCCAGCAGGGAAAACCATAAAGAGCAGTAATTCTATTTGACAACACAAAGGTAGAGAAGTCAGAGTCCATTCTAGTACCCTACAGAGAGGGTGTGCTGTCTGTCTCTCTGCCGGGGGCAAACAGCCACCATGATGAGAACGGTAGATGCTCTAGCTGGTCCCTCTGTTTGAAGAGTCCCTCTCTTCACTCCTACTAATGTGAGAGGGAGAAGAACTCCTCAGCAGGAGAGAGTCCACTCAGAAGACTCCAGAACACTCCCTGGTACAGAGACCACAGGAGCTTCGTCAGTGGACACTCTCTGGAGCTGGGCTGACCAGGTTGGCTATCTACTGCTGGAGGCAGTGACAGTCAAGAGAAACTAAATCATGGTCAAGGAACAAGACCAAGTTTGTAGCTAGAGAGATAGTACTGAGGTCTGAGGGGAGAAACATGGTCAGAAACGGGAAATGGTAACAACATCAGAAGCCCTGAGTGGGTGTGAAATAGATCAGGGCAAGAGACTCTGGGTGAAGGCTGTGGTTGAAGCAGGGAAACCAGAGGGCAGACTTTCATGAGCTGTGGCCCATGTAGAGTGAGGGTGGTTTGAGTTCTTAAAACAGCTGGTCAGGACAAAGCAGCAGGAGCTCTTTCACAGGAAAAGAAAAATATTAAAATGATTTCAAGTGAACCATTTTCCATAGCACCACAAGGAGGAAATGGAGGGAAATCAGTCATGAAGCTGGAAAGCAAGGGGACATGGCCACACAAAGGAAAAAGGAAAAACTCAGAACCCCAGAAGCTACATAATGAGTGTCCACACTGGGTCAGCAGCTTTAGAGGCAACCATCCTGCCTTCATCTGAAGTGCCTGTAGGCACCTGATGAAAACCCCTATTGGGTTCAGACAATTCCTCCCATTTTCTGTGCAATCCCATCTCACATGTGATCTGGCTTTCCCTCCTCTGTCTATCCCCGCCATACTGACAAATCCATCGGGTGGTCTCCCTTGCCTTGTAATTCATCTCCATAAGATGCTGCCTCTCAGCTCACCTCCTCTGAGCTGTGCATTCCACAGCCCTCATGCTTGTTCAGGTCTCGCATGTATTGCACCCTGACCAGGCCCAGGGCAGAGAGCGGTGTCTCCCCAAGCGTGTGTGCATGTGTTGGAGAAGATGCTCCATAAAAATCCTCAAGTGTAACAAGACAAAACTACTCATAGCTCGAGAAGGAAATGATTTATGGTCGTTGTTAAAGAAAACCAAGTTTCGAGGAGCTGGATGGCTCGCCGAGAGCCTGTACGTGCATCTGATATGTAACAAAGAGCTTTCTGCAATACATTCCATGGTGTACTTGATACCAAATCCTTCATGGAAACAAAATAAGATCTCCAGAGAATGGAAGTAAGGTGAATTCCAGGAACACGGGAAGTCCTGGGCATGAAAATGAGTCATAGAGGAATAGGATATTCATCCATAACTCCAAATGATAAGAAGGATTTGGGCTGAAAAAAGAACACACACATTAGAAATAATAGGACTGGGGATGAGGAAGTTATGTCTCTTTCAAATGGAAATTTCCAGTTGAGCTCATCAAGACAACTTAAAAACAAATATAGAGGAACACTCTCAGATTTAACTGTGTAGCTAGTAACTCTGGAAGGGTGATGTCCAAGAAAGGCAGGTAGAGTTAATAATATCCAATTATTCTGGATTTAAAAAATACTTGAAAAGGAGTCACAGTCAATTTTGAAAACCTAATTAATGATAAGTAAAACAAAGTTGAAATTATCAGGAAGACAAAAGAATAAACAATAAGATGTCACTAAGACTTGATGATCTGATGACCATGATTAAAATGCCAGTTGAAATGTACATCCTGTTGATTATGAATAAGCTCATTAGAAGGAAGTGTTAGTGGGGCACCTGGGTGGTTCAGTCCATTGAGCACCCATCTGATTCTTGATCTTGGCTCTGTCATGACCCCAGGGTCATGGGATCAAATCCCACATGGAGCTCCTTGTGAGTGTGGAGCCTGCTTGAGATTCTCATTCTCTCTCTCTGTCTTTCTCTCTCCCTCTGCCTTTCTCCCCCTCTCCCCTACTTATGCTCTCTCTCTCTCTCTCTCTAAAATAAAAAAAGAAAAAAGGAAATGTTAGTCTCATTCTCTATAGTCTAAAAGGGGATATCCACCTCACCCCACTTCCTCCAGTGGCTATTAGAGGGGTTGACAGCGTAAACAGTAGTGGGCTACTGGGATGCATTCTGCCATCTCAGCAAACCCAGTTCTGGCCCCTGAGTTTTAACGGAACCAGAGAGATTGTGTGGGTAGGTACTGAGCCCAGGTGAGAAGAGCATAAACCCGGAGCCGTGTGAAATTAATAACCAGTATCAGCACCGAAAACAAACCATGTGAGTTACAGAAATATTCAAAAGATGATGTGCATACAAAGGGTAACAGAGCCCATTTGGATTCTGAAGGAGAACAAAAGCTATAGGAACTCATACAGTGGTTAAGAACGTGGCCTCTGAAGGTAGATTGTCCGGGTTCAAATCCCCATGAATTACCAGCTGTACACTTTTGGGCAACTTATGCAACCTCTTTACACCTTGCAAATGTCTTTGTAAAGTAGTGATAGTAATAGTACACATTCCTTAGGCTGTTACAGATTAAGCAAGTTCAATCATAGAAAGCACTTTGGAAAATATGGGGCACGAGACAAGCTACCTACTTGCTACCATTGTTATCCAGTACAGATAATACATCTTAGAAATCTAACCATGAAGCAAAAGCCAACATGAAACTCAGGGGCTTGTTAACAGGTCTTGGCAACATTAATTGAATCAATTACTAATTTTAAGTGCAAACAATATGTTGGGCATTTTGCTAGGTACTTGAGACATTACAGTAAATGATGAGATCATATAAAGGAGCTAGAGGGATTGTATATCCATCAATCTAGGTATAGAAGTGAGCTGGAGAACTTTTGAAAATTAAGCGTTCTCTTTTTTTTTTTTTCCTCCTTTCCTGGAAAACCGAATCCAAAAGCCACTGGGTGAGACAATCCAAGCTGGTGGTTGGAAAGAGCCAGGATTTCCTAAAGCTGGGGGTTAGAGTCTTTAAGATTGAGAAAGGGGAGGTTCAAGAGGGTGGTTGTCATGGGGTATCAGAGCCTGGCTAGGATGAGAAGGGCATCCAAGAGAGAGGTGTGGACCACAGCAAGATGTCACACACAGAATGGGGTGAACAGGGCATTGCACACAGAGGGATTGACCAAGGCAGTAAGTATACTGAGGCTGAGGGGAACCAGGTTTCTCACTGATCAACAAAGTTACAAATAAAGAGAGAACACTAGAGTAAACCCTGAAACACTGGCCTGGAACTGGATGCATCCATGTGAACTCTGATTTTCCACGTACACAGATAAATGTAGAAATAAATAGAGATCAATTGCCAACAAGATACCCCATCACCCTCTCATACTTTAGTGTATGTTTCCTACAGAGACATTCCACATAATCCAATCAAGAAAGACAGGTTTTCCTTCAGGTTTTAAGGAACCACAGCAGTGCAGATCTGTGAATGCAACCAGCCTTGGGTCAGGGCCCAGAGCAGAAAAAGAGGGGGAAAAACCAATCTCCCCCACTCTCTCAGTCACAGGACAGGAGCCTTTTGTTCCAGTTGTCTGCCCAGAAAGACTGGCTTCTCCCAGATTGTGCTGCCTGCACCCACTGCCAATTCCCTGATTTGGCCTGCTCTTGGGTCAAACCTGGAAGAAAAGGAGTCCATGGGGAAGGAACCCACCCCTCCTTTACTCCTTGTTCTTTAAGGTTGAACTTTCCTCTTCATTCCAGCTGCTACTGTTTACACTTCTACCCTTGGGAAACTGGGTTTTTTGTTTGGGATTTTGGTTTTGTTTT
This sequence comes from Panthera uncia, assembly GCF_023721935.1. NCBI lineage: Eukaryota > Metazoa > Chordata > Mammalia > Carnivora > Felidae > Panthera > Panthera uncia. The sequence continues at coordinate 70,153,128 of NW_026057582.1, forward strand.
GTATTGTAACCAGTCTTTACTTGTTACCACCGGAAGTCATAGACTTTATAGGCCCTACTCCATCTTGGCAGAAATCCCGGCATCTTTTCTACATCTGTCAGCAGGGAAGGCCAGCTTCCTGGATGTGCTATCTGTGCAGTCACATGGGGCTCAAGGCATAGGAGGACCCTATGCTTGCTTTAATGCTCTGTTGCTGCCATCTTGAAATCCTTAATCATTTTACCAACCTGTATGAGTGAAGTTCAATGGAAATGGAGCACATACATGGGCTTAGGAGATCCACACAATATGCAATGTGCACTACTGTTTCGTGCTAGCCCCATTAGCATGGAGCATTCATGATGTCTTGTGAGTACATGATCAGCATATTATATCTATAACTGACACCTCCAAGAGGCCATACTTCCTGTTAGAAGCACAACTTTCTTTGAACACAGAAAGAAGACAATGATGTTTTAAGAAACCCAAATGACCAAAGAAACCTGTCATGCCATTTTTATGTTATTTCCCTATTAGCCTACAACTGACACCGAAAATGATGGCTTAGGAAGAAAGAGAAAGACAATAGTTCCTTTATGAAACAGTGCCTTTACTGTCACTCCATTTTTACTTATCAGTAGGGCAAAGTAGAGAGTATGGGTAGAATGTGGACAAAGAAAGAAGTGAAATAAAAACAGCTGAGTTAGTTTTGTGTGGCATGTCCTCTAACGTGGTAAGAACAAAATACATGTGCGTGTACAAATTGTGTAATTTCGGTGATTCTGCATAACAGTTTAATGCTCTTATATGTGCATTTAAAACTGGCATTGCACAATATAAAGGTAAATGGTAAAATTGATGCTAATAATTTAACATTTTAATTTTTTAACTTAGAATAATGTTAAATAGCAAATAAAAAATACTATGACAAGTTGAGAGTTCACAGAAGAAAGGAAAAAGTTTTGTATTTAGTTACTTTTCCTGGTACTTCTTTCCTGACTTTTGAACACGGGATCCTGTATTTTAATTTTGTACTGGACCCTGAAAAATATGTAGCCATCCCTGTCTGTTAATTTTGGCTTGAATCCAGATCCAATTTTGGACTCTCCTAAGGAGTTCTCAGTTTATTGGCGATATGTTCCTCCTCAGCCTACCTTGCTAATAACCCCTCTTCCCAACTCAAATCCAGGAAGCATATTAGCCTGCAGGCTGAAATTCAGAATACCTGAGATGAGATTAAGCATCGCACCCTGTAAATATCCTTCAGGGCAGGCAGTTGGACTTGATAGACATTTTTTTGTTTTATGTCTTTGCAAAAACATGGCCAGTCCTGTTTGCCTATGTATCAAAGCAGTAAAATGCCCAAATAATCCTATCAGCGCTAAATTAAATTGACTCTCAATCTATGCCATAATTTGCCATGATGGATTCTGTGGAATGAGCCTCAGAACACGGCTTGGCATGCTGTTTAAGATTACATGTTTTCATGTGTAAAGCTGCAATACCAACTTCATGAATTGTTCTTAGGGTTGTATGAACATATAGAAGTTGCTCAGTAATGCATAAATATTTGCACTTGGCTATTAGTCAACTTTCAATCATCGTCCAAATAGCTCACGAGATTTATATTGCAGTTCTTTCCCTTCTCTGAACCTAGAGACGATTGAAAAAACAACGCAGCCCATGTAAAGTGCCTTGTGAAATAATGCATTCAAGGTTTTGAAACTACATATGTGGCTTATTACAATGATCGTATTCAAAGTGTTCAAGGTGTATCTTGAATTAACAAGTTTCCTTGTCCTTCTCTTCTTACCTTTACCATTTTTCTCAACACTTCAAATCTGAGCACTTTCCTTTGTTCTTACAAAACCATGGGAACTGATCAAATTCTGCCACACTCTTCAAAACTCTTCTGTCAGTTCACTGTTATGCTTTTTTCCCACCTGATCAAATCAACTTATGGAATGTCTTGACTTGTAAAATTCATAGAAGGAAATGGACTCACCCGCTGCTAAAATGATGAGAACATTACAGATGGCCATGATGAGAAAGAGCACTGTTGTTTTAATCTGAGCAAAGTAATCTTGCAGTGGCATAAAAGTAAATGCTAACCTTACACTGGTCCCTAGTTTGTTGTAACATAAAATTAAAAAAAAAAAAAGAAGAAGAAGAAATTTTCAAGTACCTTAGGCTTATCCTTTATCTATATAAATTTTATTTAGTTCTCTTAGATGCAATTAGGGTACAAAAAATAAATACAGATGTTTATAAGTTTGAACCCCTTTCATTTACAACTTTGATGGGTTTATCTATCTTAGTTGTGTTTCCTGTAATTTTCTCTAGGACAGAAGAAAGACACACTAAGTGATGTGAGCTTACAATAGGAAGGACAAATCTTACCCAAGCAAGTGGATGATTTACATTTGCCATGTAAATGCGATTTTTTGCAGTTATGTCCCAATTATTTATGGCATTAAGGGACAGGGATAGCACAGATGAAAGAATCATAGCATCTCAGGGTTGGAAGTGTTTAAAGGTCCTGTAGTTCCATCGCTCATACGATGGTTAATTTAATTCCACAGCCTCCTTCCTATACCAAGTAGACTTCCAGCATGTGCTTGAATATCTTTAGTGATGGCAAAAGGCTAGCTCATTTCATCCTTGAGTAATTCCATTAGATTTTGGTTCAATCTAAAGGACAAATCTTTCTATCCTTCTATAATTTCTACACCTATTCTTTGATAATGGAAGGCGAGAACGATACTTATCAATCTTTGTATCTCTAGTGCTTATGATAGCACCCAACTGACACACAGTAGGACTTCATTAAGTATTTACTAAATATAACTGAAATACAGATCCAAAAACAGTGTTTCCCAGGCTGTCTTCTCTCCAGCTCTTCAAGAATTCTTCCTAGTCATGACTTCAAACTCCCTTATCATCCTGGTGCCTTCTCACTAAATGACTTTTATCTGTATTCCCTTTCTAATTATGTTGTCTCCAAAATAAAACAGAATATTGTTAAGTTTGTTCTTACAAATACAGAGTATAACATACTAACAACTCTATCAACCTAGAAATGATATAGCTCAGAATTAAAGTACCCTGTGTCAGCAGCTACCTCCTACAGAAGGGCACTGGTATTAAACCAAGTCTTTTACCAAGGGGCTGCCTCTGCAGAACTCTGTTTTCCCGAATTATATTCATAGATGTTTGTGTGTGTGGACAAAAGCATAAGACTTCAATGTAACTTGAGTGAAGGCTAGAAACATCTGGAGACAGTGGGCATTATATAAACTCAAGTTTAACTCTGACACGAACTTATTACTGGTTGTGTGATCTAGGCAAGGAACTTCCATTTGTCAGAGTCTCATGTTCCTTTGTTAATAAGGGATGGAATGTCTATTATTTAAAAATCATCTTTTGGGATGCCTGGGTGGCTCATTCGGTTGACTGTCCGACTCTTGATTTGGGCTCAGGTCATGCTCCTGGGGTTGTGGGATCAAGTCCCATGTTGGGCTCCACGCTAAGCATGAAGACTGCTTGGGATTCTCTTTCCTTCTCTCTCTCTCTCTCTCTCCTTCTGCCCCTCCCCACTCACACATGCACATGCTCTCTCTCCAAAATAAAAAAAAAAATTGTAAAGAAATAAATGAATAAATATTGTCTTTTGAAGGACAACTGGGAGAACAGAGGTGCCATTTAGTGAATCAGGATGACTACAAAAGAAGATATTTGATAAGTGGAGTCTTGGCATTCAGTTCTGTTTTAGGTGCATTAAGCTGGAATGCTTATTAGGCAATGGAGTGGTAATGTCAAGTAGACAGTAGAAAACACACACCAGGATTCAGAAGGCTCTAGGTTGCAGCTATTGATTTGGAAGTTCAAAGCTGTAGATTCATATGAGTCATGAGATTTGGGAAGTTTCCTAGAAAATGACAGTGAAGAAAAATGACCTTGGTCCCTCTAATATTGGGAAGAAATAACAATGGAGACCAAAAAAGAGAGATCAATGAGGTGGGAGGGAAACGATGAGAGAGTGATGTCCTGGAAGAAAAGCTCATTACCATTGCTTTCTGTTATCCTGCTGAGAGGTCAGGTAATTTGAGGAGTCACACATTAGCTCCAAACTCCAGTTTCTGGAAAACTCCCCGACATATTGTAGGCTTTAATGAAGTGGTAAGTGTTATTATTTTAGACCTTGACTCAGTTGTCCAAATATTTATTCTATCTTCCAACATCAATAGTTCAACCCAATCACAGATCTGAAGTAGAAATCATGATGGATGCATAAGAAAGAGTTCTCCAGGACAGAAACTGACTGACTAACTAGCACCCCTTGGGTATACTCGCCAAACCAAGTGTGATACATTTAATGGTGGTCATATTCTCTCCAAATGTCTCCCTTTTGCTCAAAGGAATAGCATCAAAGATCTGTCCTATTGCCCTGCTGCTGAAAAATATGTTACTTGTAATCAATTCTCCAATTTTACAGCCTAATAAGTTTATCTAAAAAAAAAAAAAAGAAGAAAAAAAAAAAAGAAAGAAATTGGGTTTGATCTCAAATGATTTCGCCAGAGCGAATCCATGCTGACTCCTGATGATCCTCTTAACTCTGAACATGACATCTTCACACTAACACATTTTTAAAACTCATAAAAGACTGAAGACGAAATTTTGGGGTGGTTCGTATACTCTTTTCCTACCCCTCTTTATCTTTTAAAAATCGAAAACTGTACCTTTCTCATCTTCAGTGTATCTTTCAGCCGTGCCCATTTATAAAATTTGATATCAGGAACGTGCTACAACTCTCTGACAAGGAAGTGTATGTCAGCTATAAAGGCAATGTTACCTGGTCAATTATAGGACAGTAAATCACGGACACAACTTACAAATTCAAGAAGCTCAATGAATGTCAATGAATCCCAACCAGGATAAACGCAAAGAAAATCATGCTCAGGCATATCATGATCAAACTGAAGAAAACCAAATACAAAGGGAAAAATCCTAAAAGTAGCCAGAGAAAAACAACACATTACATACAAGGAAACAGTAGAAATTACCACAAGGTTTTCAACAGAGATCACGGGACCTACACAGTGCAAACATCTTTGAAGCACTGGAAACAAAATACAAACAACTGAACAAAAAAAAAAAAAAAAAAAAAAAACCTATCAATTACTAATTCTATATCCAGTGGAAATATTTTTCAGGAATGAAGTTGACATAAAAACATTCTCAGATGAAGGAAAACAAAAGAACTTGTCACCATCAGATCTCCTATGAAAGAAATGCTAAAGGGAGTTTTTCAAGTTGAAGAAAAATAGTATCAGAGGGAAAACTTGAAACTTAGGAATGAAGGAAGAGTGACAGAAATGGTAAATATTTGAGTAAATGAGATAGCATATTTTTTTCCTATTATGTTCCTTGCAATGTGTGTGATTCTTGAAAGAAAAAACTTGTAAGTTTATTTGGGGCTGGGGGGGGCATTTTATATATACAGATATAACATGTATAAAAACTATAACACAAAGAAAGGATAAATGGGACATATATGGTTGTAAGGCTTTTACATTTTACTTGAAGTGGTAAAATACTAATTATAAATACCAGAAAACTCGGTGTGAATATTATAATCGTTAGAGCAACAACTAAAACAATACCAAAAGATATACTCAAATAGTTAATGGATGAATTAAATGAAGTACTAAAAATATTCAAGTAATCTAGAAGAAGGCAAAAAAGAGAGAACAGAAAAAAAAATTCAAAGGGAATAGAAAAATAATGAAAGGGTAGACTTAAATATTAACATATCAATAGCTACTTTAAATGTAGATGATTTAAGCGCTCCAGTTAGGACATTGTCAGATTAGGGGTGCCTGGGTAGTTCAGTCAGGTAAGCATCTCACTTCAGCTCAGGTCATGATCTGACGGTTCATGAGCTCGAGCCCGGCATCAGGCTCTGTGCTGACAGCTTGGAACCTGGAGCATGTTTCGGATTCTGTGTCTCCCTCTCTCTCTGCCCCTCCCCAGCTCATGCTCGCTCGCTCGTGCTCTCTCTCTCTCTCTCTCCCTTACTCAAAATAAATAAACATTAAAAAAAAAAGACATTGTCAGATTGGATTAAAAAATAAGATCAAATGATAAGCCGTCTATAACCCACCTTAATCGTAATGGCATAGTGAAACCAAAAGCATATAAAAAGACCTCATACAAACACTAATCCAAAAAAAAAGCTGCATCGGTTATATTAATATGAGAAAATGTTGATTTCAAAATGAAGAAAATTGGGACAAAGAGGTTTATACTACGTAATTGATGTAATACACGATGTAATTGACCTTTTATAGGGTCAATTTCCTAAGCAGCTATAACAAACTTAACTGTGTGTGCACCTACCAGTGGAGATCTCAGAATACACGAAGCAGAGACTGATAGAACAAAAGGAAACATAGGCAAGTCTGCAGTTATACTTAGAGACCTGGCGACACCTCTTGTGGTAACTGTACAAGGAGATGATTAATCAGCAAAGACATCCAAGACTTGAGAAACATTCTCAAACAACTTACCCTAATGACCTCTATGGAACACCCTACCCACAAACAACAGAATATGCATTCTTTTCAAGTGTACTTGGCACATCAGTAAGAGCCACCATGTTCTGGGCCATATTTGAAAGGTAAAGCATACAGTTCCTATTTCCCTGACCACCCGTTGGCGGATTTCAGGCACATGACATGAGACCGAGGTTGAGCATGGCTGCTTAAAGAGGCTGCCAAGAGTGACTAATTTGAAATGTGAAAAATGCAACCTCACATGTGTCTCTGAATCATCTAATGTACATAACATATCGTAGTGTGTTGCTCTTACAGATACAAATGAATATTAGAATAGATGGCCTAAAGCCAGAGTAAGGAGCAAAACTTTGGAATTAAAGTACATATCTCTTTTAAGCAAGTATTACTGATAATTATAGATGAGTACTGTTCATTCATTTAAGATGCCCCTTCTGTTCAGAAATACAGCTGACCCTGAACAGCACGGGTTTGAACTATACAGGTCCACTTACATGTAGATTTGTTACAGTACAATACTATAAATATATTTCCTCTTCCTTATGATTTTCTCTTTTTTTTTAAGTTTTTAACATTTATTTATTATTTAAAGACAGAGACAGAGCATGAGCATGGGAGGGGCAGAGAGAGGAGGGGACACAGAATCCCAAGCAGGCTCCAGGCTCTGAGCCATCAGCATAGAGCCTGACGCGGGGCTCGAACTAGAAATCGCGAGATCATGACCTGAGCCAAAGTCGGATGCTTAACTGACTGAGCCACCCAGGCGCCCCCTTATGATTTTCTTAATTACATTTTCTTTTGTCTAGTTTACTTGATTACAAGAATATAGTACATGATACATATAACATACAAAATATGTGCTAATTGACTGTTTATCAGTAAGGCTTCCAGTCAACAGCAGGCTATTAGTGATTAAGTTTGGGGGGAATCAAAGTTATAGGTAGATTTTGAACTGCACGGGGTGGAGGGGGACAGTCAGCACCCCTAATTGCCATGTTGTTCAAAGGTCAATTGTACTGTTGATTATAATGCAAGTGATGTTTGGTGCTTGAAAGCAATTACAGCCCTGGTATTTAGAGACTACTCCTTAATGTAAGTACCTTCAAATGAGAGAATTTTGCTACAGTCATCCACGCCACAGTCATCATACACCCTCTCTTACATACCCTCTTGCTCTGATTCTTTGCCATGCAATACCTCAGACCGCCATTAACACAGTACCCCCTCTTGATTAATAAGAAAAGGAGCTTAGAATGTGTTTTATCATCTTCAGCTTCCTGGTGTTTGTCAAATACTCTTGTTTTACAAGAAGTAGTTTTCTTGTAGGGCTGTGAGTGTGTCTGCATAATTTTTCATCAAGGCAATAATGTAGGATCCTAAATCACGAGCATTCTTTGCAAGTCCCTTAAGTGTAGTGTAATTTGGAACCGGCAATCCATTTCAAATTCGGTAAATTAAAGGGGAAATAGCCAAGCACGAGTTAGAGGAGCAGGCCTGACTCCCACACCTGCAATTTCAACCAAATGACATAAAATGCCAAGCCATTATTCTTCCAATTTAGCTTCCTCAGCTTTCATGTTGAAAACCAAATTCATTCTAAAAGTAATCAAATCAGATAAGGACTTGGGCTGGGGTGGGGATGGGGGTGGGGGTGGAATGCTAATGATGCAGCCAGAGGAAATGGTTGGAAGATTCCGGTGTTTTAACATTCAGGTTATTTTGTGGAGCATATTTTAAAACGATTTTTTTTTCAGGTTAGTTTAATTGGAGTATCAGAAATCCTTTCATCTGTTTTGACAATGGAAATGATGATGTGCAGCCTGCACTGTGTTTATACTGTTAGAGAGAGGAATATCCATATGGATGCTCCAGCTACTGAGAATTTAAAAGGACAGGAGCAGCTAAAGGCCGATTAGCCATGGAGAACATTAGCTTCGATACTTCTCATACAGAGCCAGACATTACGTCAAGCATGACAAGCCACTCTAGCATAAAAGTATTAGCGGCCTCCAAGTCTCGGGCTTACCCTTAAGTTATTTCATTAAAATACAAAATCATGTTGACCTAATTTTTTGACAGGTTCCGAAGAGAGCAAAGATCTCCTCTCTTGCCATACCTACCCCCTCTCCCCCTCCACGCTGCCGTAACTCTGGGGAGTTAGCCAGTTTCAAGTCCTCGCAGAGTGCCAATCCCTTGTATTTTAATCAAGGTAGAAGCTCCGGCTTTAAATGCTTTCTCCCCGCATCTCCAAACATGTATGCTGAGACTCTTCACTGGCACGGGAGAACTTCTTTCAATAGCGGTAACTCTTCCTGTCCTTGGGGGGAAGAGAGCTACTCAGCATTCAGTGGAGAAGCCGGAACCGCCTGGATCGGTCTCATTATGTAGGCCATATGCAATAAGCCCCCGTACCTAACAGCTGCTGGTGGTAGGATTAAGGGGAAAATATTTAATTTGATGCAGGAGCACGTGCGCGTGATTTCAGCTGTAGCTCTTACCTGCTCCCCGGGGTGTGTGTGAGATATATGATATAACGCAGAAATCATTTAATTGTGTCAACACGATGTTGGGATGTTTGTTTAAAGTAAAAATTAGTTTTTGCCGCGTAAATTGATTAGTTGACAGGCTATTCGACTGTCACAGGGGCTACTGGATACAAAGAAAAAAATTGGCTTGGTTAATCTGAGCAAAGGGGAACAAGTCCTTTGAGATCTGGGGAAAGACACGCAATGTAAATTCGGATTAGTCTTTGTGTTCTGTAAATCAATAAAACAACAGGGAAGTGTGAAGAATAGGCTAGATCATCTATCAAACTGGTTTTTATTGTGTTTCTATTTCTATCCCTAGTAAACATGTGCCTTCGGTTTCCCGTGAATAAAAGCATTTGACAAAGGAATAAAAATGGACTGGAGTTCACCATAGACGCAGTGCCAATGACAAAAGGGGTGGGGGGGTGTCTAGAAAAGATGAGAATCAAAAAGGCTGCTTCCTGCAATCTCAAAGCTAGATCATTTTAAAATTCTCAGGTGACAGGTGGTGAAAGCGAAGATAGATTTTATATATCTACTGCAATGAAGACTGCACCTTATGCAGAATACTAATCAGGGTTTTTTTCTAAGGCAACTGCATTGTCTTAACAGGCTTTAAAAGAAATAGAGGTGCACGCACGCACACACACAAAAGAAATCAGTTAAGAAGGCTGTGTTGCGTCCGAGACTTCTCCCCACCAATCACTTTTAATCACAGAAGAAATAACAAACGCGCTAAAATAAGAAAACACTAATTTTGTGGCCCAGTGAAGGGTCCAGCTCTTTTAAAACTGTCCTCGTGTTCTTTAAGCCCTCTTTAAAGGCAAGTATTGCACCTGATTGCTTTAATTGAGGGAATTCTTTTATTTGTGTCGACAGTCTGCATCGTCATTGTGTTTTACCTTTCGGTGCATGCAGAAGCTTGTTCTAGGACCTCCGCCCCACGCCACAGGGTGCACTGGGATACCGCAGAGAATGAGGAGGGGAGAGAAAATGCAGGTTTCAGAACTGAGGAGCGGCACGTTATATTGCAGTAGTCGAGGCGAGCTAGGCAGAGCGGTACAAATCTTTCCTTCCAAGTGTTTGAAAGATGGGGGCGTCTTTGTGGCATTATCTTCCCAGGTGCCCCAGATGGCACGGTGTACTTCTAATGGAAAACCATTCATCTGGCCCTGGGATTGTACGTGTTGTACATCACGATGGTTCATGGAGGAAACGAGCTCAGACAGCTTAAGCAGAAGGCGCAGAGCATGTGGTTGTGAAGGCATAATGGAAGAGAGGCACAAAAGGGCAGGCGAATGAGTCAGAGGCTGGGGAAGGGGAGAAGAAGGCTGTTATTTCTGTGTAATTCCCCAGGATCCACTCCTGCTTGGGTTGGCCGTGAGAAAAAACCAATTCAATTTGAAGGTGGTTCAGGGTAAATGAACCAGGGAATTGAGCTGCTGGAATCTAATTAGGGACCCCCCAAATTACTACTACCTGCCCAGCAGAAAAGTCAAATGGCTACACCAGCCAAAAGAGTTAAGGGAAGTTGGCAGAATAAACAGTCCAGAAGGAAAGGTTTGCAGCCCTTCCAGATTCTATCTCTAAAACTCTTAGAAGTGATTTAAAAAAAAAAAAAAAAAAAAAAAAAAACAATGCTAATGCCATCAGCATAGAAGACTACAAAGCAAAAACTATGGTCACAGAAAGGGCAGATGTAGGATTCTGAAACGTGAAAGGCCAGTGCAGTCTCCAATCCCTCTGGGGAAGAGCCAGACAGTGCCCCCTGAAGGGAAGCTTCATGAAGACCAGGACCTACCCTCTACCTTAAGTATGGTTAAGGTGTTGGGAGAGCACATTACTGGCCTCATAGAGAGGGATGATAAATACCACCCGGTACTGTGAAGAGCGAAGGAAAGGTAGGGACCATGCCCCAAGGTTGGCCCTGTGAGCTCACCCCCTTGTTTCCTGGCATCGCACGGTTCACTTCAACCTCTGGGTGCCTGCGAAGTCAAAGGCGATCCTCTCTGGGGCCTTGCATATTTCTCCTGGAGAAGAAATGTCACAGTATCACTGGACACAGGCCACAGAAAGGAGAACCGGATTTGGTGTCAAGACCCCTGATGTGGTCCTGACACTCTCACTAATCCGTGTAACTTGGGCAAATAATTTTGAGGGTTACGTAGGCTCATTGGTAGAATAAAAAGACATAGACGAACATGATCCATGATAGCGTCTAAGTCCGAGGATCCTCTCCCCAAAAAAGGGCACACACTTGTAGTATTTTCTCAATTAACTATAAACCCACGTTGGTGCAAAAGATATGAAATTAACCCCTATAACAATGAAAGAGCCAGCAGCTGCCATAGCCTTTGAAATTGATTTCCACCCTTACTCTTACTTCAAACCTTTATTCACACGCAACAGATCAAAATCTACATAAATGGCAAATTGCACTTTTATTTACTGCAGGACTGTCACCACCACAACTGCTGATTTCTCCCCAAAGCCTTACAATAACTACAGTTGCCTAGAATTTCATGCAGACCCCTGAGGGCGGAAGGCAGCCCATAAATCTAAAAGAAATAAGTGAAATGGAATATGTTGCCCTTTTCTGCTTTAGCCAGGAAAGTAAAATTTGTTTCAAGATGTCAATTAAATGAGCAGCTAGATCCCCCCACCTCTGGAAAAAAAAGCCTGTCACACTGAACATCATACCACAAAGACAACAATAATAGAACCCATTAGCAGAAAAAAATTAATAACTAACCATGGCATACTTGAATAGAAGACGCACACATATACAAGCAACTACCTACCCCTTAATACGGGACTGCCATATTATGCTGGTTCCCTGTCGCCTAGCACATGATCAGATTGTCTTCCACCACCATCAGTGGGGGTGAGCTCATGCAGTGCGAGTTTATCACCGGAATAAGCCATACATACTTAAGCAGAAATACTCTCATCAGGAAAAGGTATGATTCATCTCCCAAACAAACAAAAATGTTTGAAGTGTGTCCATTCTTTGGATGAATAATTGAGTTTGTCATAGAAAATGTTATGTGCTAACACTTCAGGAGGTGACAGAGTGACTTCACATTTATCAAGGTGGTTTATTTTCTCCTTAATTTAAAGTAGCCAGTGGGTAGGGGGAGGGGGTGGAGGAGTCACTAATGGTTCAATTAAACCTGAAGGATCTGAAAGGTGGTAACTGACACATAGCACTGTTCCCCATCGTATTAACTAATAAGTTAGTCTCTCCTTCCATGCAACGTTTGCAGTTAATAAAGTAGCTCGTTTAGGTATTACCAGGATGATGTAAGTGACAAGACTAAATTTAGAGAGTAGGGCACTACCAAGTGCAAGACCCTGGAGCACAGCCCACAGCATCCCCACCTAGTCAGAGAACAGATCAGAGCTGCCCCTTTAGTGTTCCTGCTGATTTGTATGTTTACCTTGTTATCAGTGCAGAGGGATTTGTTTTTTGGTCAAAAACTTCTCTTGTGCTCCTCTCAGAAACAGACTAGCAGATCTCCAGGATCACGGCAAAGTTTCTAGCTTTTCTGCCAATATACCTTCCATTTCCATCCCTACCCATGCCCTAAGCCCCCTTTAAAAAAAAAATAGGAAATTGCGAATAAATCTAGAACTGTGTCTACACAAATCCCAAAATACAGTTGTCTAACTATGAAGTCACATGATGCTGCAATTACTTATATGTTATGGACACATAACTGATTGCATCAGCTATGCCAAGATTGTTGGTGAGAAAGGGATTGCTCACTTAAGAAATGGTCATTCAATCCAATTAGCTTAATCATTTGACCTTAACCAGCATGATTCAGTTATTTGAATCATGAAGCAGCCAGATTGGATTGAGCATTTGCAAATTGATCTTTTTCACTGTGATTAACTTTAATGATGACAGAAATAACAAAGGTGATGTAAAAACGGATAAACTGGTGACTTTCTGACGAATTTTTATTTTTCAGGATGACCAAAGATTACCCTGAGTAATAAATCCAATTGACATATTTACTGAGAATATCTAAATTCAAGATGCTGTGTTAGACACTAAAGACGCACACAATGACTCAGATCTACTGCCTGGCCTCAAAAAACTCAGAGGTTTTTTGTTTGTTTGTTTGTTTGTTTTGTTATCTTACGCACACAAGTACATAAACAAGTATTCATACTGCAAAGAGAAAAAAATGTACTCAGAAAGTCACAATAAGTCATGAGAGCAATTAATTTTGAGAGGAAGAAATTCAGAAAAGCCTTGCACTGAGCCTTGGAGGGTAAGCAAAACAATTAGGGGTAGCAAAAAGAAATGCCTTCAGGGCCAGCCAGGTAACATCAATATGGAAAGCACGAGAGGGCTGGAGCCTACGGCAAACTGTACCATCAATGCCCCACTGAAAGGATTTCAAAGTCAATTTTAAAACTTTCTTGGCAAACCAAAATATAGCTGTGGGTCTGATCCGGTCTTCCTTGGTCACATGCACTTTATTTAGTTAGAGACAGAATGATCCACAAAGCAGCAGAGCAAGACAAGTGCCAGGGACTTGTCTGTCCCCTGACTGCCTTTCTTCTTCTCCCAACCTACTTTTCATGTCAATCCCGTAACCTGTGGGATTTAAAGCAAAGGTGTTTAGAAGAAGTGAGCCTCCCACTCTGGGATCCATCATTCAAATTTCTTTCCAATTGGTTCTGGCCTTGCTCCCCTAGACATGATAACAGATCTTTACACTGATACCTCAAGGTATCCCAGACTTAGAACAGAATTTCTTTTTTTTTTTTTTAATGTTTTTTATTTTTTGAGAGAGACAGAGACAGAATGTGGGTGGGTTAGGGGCAGAAAGGGAGACGCAGAATCCGAAGCAGGCTCCAGGTTCTGAGCTGTCAGCACAGAGCCCAATGCGGGGCTCAAACTCACGAACTGTGAGATCATGACCTGAGCTGAAGTTGGACGCTCAACAGACAGCCACCCAGGCGCCCCAAGAACAGAATTTCTAATGCATTCCTAACACTTAGGTTTGTAATCAGCCATTCATCCTGTCCAGACCACCAAGTTATACAGACCCTTCAGAACTAGTGTTTTCTGTCTTCTGCTTTCCCTCCTTCACCCAGAGCCTGAGAGTCTGTGCAAGCCCCAGCCTAACGAAGTGAATGCTGCCACCTGCCGGTAGATTCCCCAGATGCAGGCTGACTGTGAATCTCTTCCATCTCTGTACTACCTCTGCTACACTTCACCAGACATCTGGAGGCCATGGGCTCTGGCTTCTGGCTGCCACTTGCCAGCATTACCCTGATTATTTCTTGGCATATACTTGGGTGACATAATCCTGTCCATCAGACTCAACTGCCTCAGGATCTACGACCAGGTTATCCCAGCCGACTAGACCAACCCTGATGGGAACTTCTGGTTCTAAGACAGCCCTTTCCTCTTCATACCCATCTTTCTCTAGTTCACAGAGCCATGCTGAGGTGTGCTTTGAGATATGATGAACCCGATCTACCCAAAAGAGCCAGCAGAGAAGTCATTCAATAAATACGCATGGTACCCTGCCATGTGTCAGCCCTGTTCTGAGATTTGGGACTACAACCATGAACAAAACAGACTTACCACCCTGCCCTTATGGAGCTGACATTTTTATGGGAGAGACAGACAACATATAAGATTAATAAGTAAAACACATAGTGTAATAGACAGTGGTAAGTGCTATAGGGGAGAAATAAACAGAGGAGGACAAAAACTGCCAATGGGAATGGGGTGCTGAAATTTTAAATAGGGCAGACAGGGAATGTTCTAGAAGATGGTAATGTTTGGAGTAAAGGCCCTATGGACATAAGGAAGTTACCAGGGGGCTTTCTTGGGAAAATCAATGCAGACAATGAAACAGCAAGGGAGAAGGCCCCAAAATGGGACTATCTCCGGTATGTCTTATGACTTCTTTGGACGTCAGGATGTTGGAGCAGAGGGAACCAATGGGTCATGGAGGAGTAGGAGCTTGTAGGTCATGATAAGCAGTGGGGCTTCACTTTGACGTGAGAAGCCATTGGAAGGTCTCAAGTAAAGGAGTAGCATGGTCTGAATTAATGTCTTCACATAATAGAAGGCCAGTTAGGAGGCCTGCAATTGTGATACAGGTTCAAGATGAGAGTGGCTTAGACTAGATAAGCATGAGATTCATGTAGTAACTGTAAAGAATACCCAAAGAAAGTCATGGAAAGATCCAGATGAAGGAGGACTTAAATGATAGGTTACTAAGTTTAAACTTTCTTTTCTTTTTTTTTTAAGTTTATTTATTTTGAGAGAGAGAAAAAAAAGCATGAGTGGGGGAGGAGCAGAGAGAAAGGAAGAGGAGAATCAGCAGGCACTGCTCTTTGAGCACTGAGCCTGACTCAGAGCTTGATCTCATGAACTGTGAGAACATGACCTGAGCCAAAACCAAGAGCTGGATGCTCAACCAAATGAGCCAACCAGGTGCCCCAGACTTTATTCTCTGAAGAATGGAAAAAGAACTCTAGAGTTTAAATATTTTTAGAAAAATAATATTGAAGAAATAGTGAAGGTAATTTGAAGAGAAGAAAAGGAAAATAGAGAAGTTAGCAGTCTCTTATATTGAAAGAGGCAAAAGATAATTCAAAACTCAACCAGGAGAGAGGCAATGTAAGAGAAAGACTTTCAAGGTGTTAGGCAGTGAGGTCTTTGAAGACAAGCATGTAGGTTTTAGTAAGTTTCCTATTCTCAATGTCCACCATAGTGCCTGGAACACAGAGACATTTGAGAAATGCATTAATTCATTCATTCATTCAACATATATTTTTTGAGTAGCTTTAAAAAGCAAACCAGATTGGTCCATTACTTTCCCAGGGCAAACTTGGTGGCATAAAACAACAGAAAGTTATTCTCTCACAGTTTTGGAGACCAGGTGTCTAAAATCAAGGTGTCAGCAGGGCCATGCTCTTTCCGAAGACTCTAGGGGAGAATCTCTCCTTGCCTCTCCAGCTTCTGGTGCCTCCTGGCATTCCTTGGTTCGTGGCTGCATAACTCCAATGTCTGCCTGTCTTCCCATGGCCTTCTTGCTTCTATCTCTTAATGTCTTCCTTTCTGTCCTCTTATAAGGACATTCATCATTAGGTATGGCCCACTATAATCCAGGATGGTAACAGCCATCCAGGATGGTCTCAGATCCTTACATTAATTATATCTACAGGGACACCTGGGTGGCTCAGTCAGTTAAGCATCCAACTTCAGCTCAGGTCATGAGCTCACAGTTCATGGGTTTAAGACCAAGGTCAGGCTCTGCGCTGATGGCACAGAGCCTGGAGCACACTTCTAGTTCTGTGTCTCCCTCTCTCTGCCCCTCCCCCCACTCACACTCTGTCTCTCTGTCTCTCAAAAATAAATAAACATTAAAAAAAAATTATATCAGGGCACCTGGGTGGCTCAGTCGGTTAAGTGCCTGACTCTTGATTTTGGCTCGGTCATGATCCCACGGAGGATCATGGGTTCAAGCCCCCCTGCATTGGGTTCTGATGCTGGTAGCATGGAGCCTGCTTGGGATTCTCTGTCTCCCTCTCTCTCTCTCTCTCTGCCCCTCTCTCACTCAAGCATTCTCTCAATCTCTCAAAAATAAACTTTATATATATATATATATATATATATGTATACACACACACACACACACACACAAAGACCCTATTTCCAAATATGGTTACATTCCCAGGAACCAGGGGTTAAGAATGGGGTGCCTGGGTTGTTCAGTTGGTTAAGCATCCTACTCTTGATTTTGGCTCAGGTCATGATCTCATAGTTGGTGAGATTGAGCCCCACCTCAGGCTCTGCACTGACAACGCAGAGCCTGCTTCGGATTCTCTCTCTCTTCTCTCTCTCTGCCTCTCTCTCAAAATAAATAAACATTATAAAAACAAATCTTTAAAAAAGCATTGGGCATTATCTTTTGAGGCCACTATTCAGCCCACTACACTTTGAGGTAATAAGGGTGTGACTCTAGAGTTGTACTGCCCAATTTAAACCCCGTTTCTGCCACTTGATATCAATGTTTCCTTGGGTAAATTATTTATCCCCGCTGGGCCTTGGTTTTCCCATTTGTAAAATGGGGTTAATAATAACATGTGTCTCATCATGATGAGTACTGAGTGAGGTCTGGAATTGCTGAATCACTACATTATACACTTGAATCTAATGTAACACTGTATGTTAACTGGAAGTAAAACAAAATCTTAAAAGGTATGTGTTTCATAGAGCTATGGTGAGGCTTACAGAAACCAACCTATATCAAGTGCTTGGTCCGTAGTAAATAATCAACCAATGTATTATAGTATTATAACATATTAATATGTGCAGTCACATTTCCAGAGGTACAGGGACACAGCACATATACCATTTCTCCACAGGAATGTGCAGTCTAGTGAGGAAGGAACATCAGCAAAAGGTGTTATCTTCTCTAGGGTGGCAGGTGCCATGATGGAGTCAGAACAAACAAGTTGGGACACGCATTGAGGGCAGTGTCGAAAAGAATCAGATAGAGGGGCATCTGGGTGGCTCGGTCGGTTAAGCGTCCGACTTCGGCTCGGGTCATGATCTCACGGTCTGTGAGTTCGAGCCCCGCGTTGGGCTCTGTGCTGACAGCTCAGAGCCTGGAGCCTGTTTCAGATTCTGTGACTCCCTCTCTCTCTGCCCCTCCCCTGTTCACGCTCTGTCTCTCTCTGTCTCAAAAATAAATAAACGTTAAAAAAAAAACTAAAAAAAAAAAAAAAAAAGAGAATCAGATATAGAAAGAGACTAGGGGTGTGAGGGAAGGAGTGGCAAGGTGCAGAGGTGAGTTCCAGGCTGAGTTGGCGACATTTGAGAATGTGGAGATGGTAGAGAAATGAGAGTACTGTCCATTTAGGAACTACAGTTGAGTGTGTCTGGAAGGAAGGATACAGGGAGCACACAGCCAGAGACAATAGTGGAAAAAACAAGCACAAGTCAGACCGTGAAAGTCCCCGTGTGTCACGCTAAGGAGTTGTAATTTATCATCGAAATGGCAGAGAGCCATAAAGAATTAGAAGTAAAATGTGGCACGGAGAGAATGTACTTACAGTTCAGAGCGGTCTGTCCAGCTAATGAAGACTGTGGGTCTCCAAACATTTTCTTATTATGTACCACATCGGTGAAAATTAAGAACATACCCCAATGCTTGCAAGTAAGTGTATTTATTAGTACATTTATTTCATCTGTGAGTGACTGTACTAATAAATACCAATGCAAAACACATAAAAGAGCTCTAAAAATGATGATATACAGGTAACTTAATCATACTTTTAAATAACTTATTTCATTATCAGTTAAAAAGCTTTTTGCAGCCACTTAAACATTACCATTAGTAACAATATTTTGGGCAAAAGCATATGTGATTCAATATTTTATTAATTTAAAAATATTAGTTTAACATTCTGGGAAACAGTGATTTAAAAGTCTGACTTGAAATTCACTCTATTTGGAAACTTAGTTACAATGGCTCTCTTAGTTGAAAAAGATGTCTCACAAAGACACATGGAGCCAGGACAGAAGCCACCTCTGGCTGTGAGCACTGAATGATGACACTCACTGTTCGATCCCAATCACCAATTTTGTATTGGTGAAATTCAGCTGGTAAACTTTCATCCCCCTCGATGTCTTGCAGCGGTACTGGAAAACTAGTTGGAAGATACAGCATTTGAATATTTTTCACAAAGGTGGTAAGATACACACATCTATTTTTTTTTTTTTTGGACAATTCCCAGAACCAGCCAGAAAATTCCATTTCTAAACTATCCCAGTGAACAGATATGAGAATTATTATATATGGCCTACATCTCGCTTTTGACAAAACATTACATAACATGAATATAAAATACGAATAAAAACATAAATTTAAAAATTCATATTCAAAGGGTTCTTTCCACAGCATGATTTTGTTCGAAAGCGTTCATTTCTTACTAATCATTAACATATCATCTTTAACATGAAATGACATACTAAGTCTGTTTATTTTTTCAAAGATATCTGCCGGGTAACAAATTACTCACAGGTATTTTCATCAACGATTGCCAACATGGTACACTGGCCTTTTTGTAACAGAAAACTCCCTAATATACTTAAGTTAGACAGCACCATAAGTGGTTGCTATAATACAAAGAGGGAAAAATAGGACTATAAAATATTGTTATAGTCATGCTCCCATCTCATTAATGGAGTTAACTTATTAAAATAGTATCCATGAATCTAACAGGGAAAGTGCAAACTGTGTAAGAGAATGTTAAATGCAATGGCTTTTTGGTTGTACTGTTCTTGTCCCAAGACCAAGAGCAATAAAGCGTATTCTGAACACACCCCCATCCTAAACTGGGGTGCAAGCTCCCCTATAAATCATGTGCTGTGAGACTTGAAACTGTAGCCATTCGTTCTATATACCAGAAGATAGAAGGTTTTATAACTAAAAGGCAGGTAAAAGAGAGGTCTGTGAAAAGAACTGTTTCATGGGGTCCTGTCCCCAACCGTGGGGCAAGATAAAGGGGGTGCTCGTAAGCCAAGGGAAGGATAGTTCAAGAGAATTGCTCAGAGCACTTTATATGGGTCCTCTGGGCTTTGAGGAAGATGGGAACTTGTACTGACACATTCAACACGGTCGGAGGTCAGAACAAAGAGAAATGACTGTATTGGGAAGCTGCTTTGCCTGTTCGTCCACATTTGCCAAGACAAAGGATGGTGAATTTTTCATGGGTCATCCTGACTCTACTTGACAGAATAGGGGACCTCTCAGAGCCCCTAACTCAGTGGGAGAGCATAAGAGGGCGATGAGACATTTACATGGGATGGCGGATAAGAGTTTGAGTATTTGACTGAATTGGGCGTTTTATTACCCAAGAGTGACCAAGAAGATAAGGGATCTGCCCAAGGTTTTCTCCTGGAGTAAGGAAAAACAAGCCCGAGCAGGATTGCTGGGACAATCACATCGAAGAAATCTATTCACCACAATATGCTACGGGATGTCAGAGTCGGTGTGCTGTGACAACCAGGCTGGTAAAACATGTGCTTCTTGAAATTAAAAGTTCTAGGCACACAATGGTTACTTAATAAATGCTTATTAGTTGATTGAGGATTGTAAACCTTGTGATGGTCTTTACTCATTTAGAGTGTTCCTGGCAGAACTTACATCTCCAACGTTTATTGAATACATTGGATCACATAGCTTCTGTCCTTTATGGCTTATTTTCCATCAGAGAAAACTTGTTTTCCTTGGCGCACACCAAATAATGAGGACCATAAAGCTTGCTCTTTTTAAAGCATTTATAGTAAAATAATTTAGTTCTCTGAGTTTGTACATTTCCCCCTACAGAACCAAGTTTTCTTTGGTAGGTTGTTCAACTAAATAATGTAATGAATAATGAATAACAGCAATCTACTGCACGCAAGTAGATTTTCTCAGACAGTTGCATATGGTAGGAAAGTGTTTTCAGAAAGAGTAGGCCTGGGGAATATTCAGAGTGTTCAATAATGCAAGAGCAGAAAGATTGAAACTTTCTTTTGATTCAATATTGTTTGGATCCTGGTGCGGCTGGACAGAGAATGCATATGAACTTGTAAAGAACTGCAGATCGCATTCAGATGGAATGGTCTACAAGTGTAAATCATAACTTAATTTTTTCCCTAAATTAGATCATTCTTATTTTAAAGCCCATTCTTCCTCCAGGACCTAGCATAAGCCCCAATTCCTCGGAGAGGCTCTCCCTGGCCTCACTGTCCCCTGGTCACAGTGCAGCGGCCCGCCTCTGAGCAGCTCCCACCAACACCTTATCTGTACCACACAGCTGGCACTTTGTGGCTTTATCTCGAATTGCTGCTTTCTGCTCATCTGCTAAGAGTCCTGTTTCTCCAACTACTTTTGTTTGTTTGGATATATTTTAGTGGGAAAAGACCATACATACATTTCTCTTGGGTCTCTATAGTATCTAACGCTCTAACTATTTGAATAAGCCTAGGGGTGGTCTGTTGATTAGATTTTTCCCAAATCTTTTTGTTAGTTGCTGTCCTTCGATGGGCACTTTACACTGACATCCAGGCAATGAAAAAGGTACTGAAAAATAGGAGGGAGAGGACTGTCTGGTCCACGTATACACAACGTGGTTGGAAGCCAGAGGTGTGAATAACTATGGTTCTGCTGGACAATAGCCAAATGGTATCTTACAGTGATTTTCTAAATGTGCTGTATACTTAAAACAAAGTGGAAAAGCTTACTAATGCCTACCTAAATAATCACATTAGGGTTGCAGATAAAATATTTTATAGAAATTTGTAGTAATTTATAGAAATTTATAGAAAAATTCTGAGATACAAATAATATACATAAAAAAAACACAATTTAACTTCATCCTCAGTTTATTTGAACTACTGTAAATTAAACGTCCCTTCATTTGCTCTCTAGCTATCAGTCAAAGTTCAGAGAACGACAATCTTTCAACTATTAGATTAATGTCACTTAAAAAATTAAATACAGTAATGCGATTGTTATGATATTTTTCTCAAAATTGATTTGTCCTCCAACTGCAGTTGATATAAGGGCTCCACAAAGCTCTAAACAACTCAGTAATAACACACACACATATATGCATACCTATGTATATGCATATCTATGCATACCTGTCCTATTGAAATCTGTGAATTTAACTTCACGTCCAGATGGTTATTTGTTTCACAAACTAATATTGTAAGAGATATTCGGAACTTTGCACATTTCAATTAGTTAAAGAGAATATAAACAGCTTTAGTCTATAAACCTTCTATGACAGAGTCCACATTTCTTATGTCGATCTATAAAGGCCAAGTTGAGTGTTCATCACACAAAAGGCCCATTCTAATTGTTTTTCGCCTGAATGGAGAGCAGGACAATAACGGATGGGGAAGAAACGTGTAGTTATTTTGAATTACTTTATGAAGCTTCCCTGGGTACACTTCTTCAGTGCCTTACCTTATGAAATCAACAGGGGAAAAGAAAAAACCAAGAGGCTTCTATTCTTACAGCAAACAAAGAAACAGATGTGTTGAGCCTTCAGACTTTTATTTATTTTTTTAAATCTTTGCCATCCTGCACTGGGTAAAAATTCTTTCTTCGGTGTAGAAAGAAATAGGTTGTCGTGGTAATTAACCATCTTCTGCTTCTTGGTTTTTTTTCCCTTAGATATACTCTAAGTCACATGGGTTGCTATTATGGACAAATCACTAGAAACTAAGCCAACAAAGAATAAAACACTGAAGTGAAGATAAACTAATATTCCTTGACCTCACCTACTAGAAGCATATTGTTTTATTTATTTATTTATTTATTTATTTTATTTATTTATTTTTTTTAATGATCTCTGTGGAAACAGAAAAATCACTACTGGTTGAAAGCCTGAGAATATGCTTTAGAGGTAAAGGTTACGGACTTTGGAATCATAAAAGTATTTGTATAATGTATTGTGCCACGATGACTGCATTCCTATCAGTTGTATATGTAACTCTTTTTGAAAGACAAAGATGCTCTTTAATGAAAGCAGTTCCTGAACAGCTCCAGTCGAAATGATGTTCTTACTATTCCTCTGAGAATTACTTCATGTTCTGTAAAGACACACACACTTCTTGGTTGTGATTTTCTAAGTGTTTATTATTCTCTTTTGAGACAAGGAGTCTGTTCCAGTCAAGACTATGAACCAAATCTCTCGACCAGTGACAGTCCACCATCGGGGGATGCAAACTGCTGGGTTTTCGGGTCCATTTATGTCTGCTGGCCAACACGGGGCATGGCTAACATGCACCACAGTGGGTATGAAGTGCGTTCGGTAGCCCTATTGCCTGGGAAATATTCCGAGTTCTGCTACTTACTACCAAGTGTTCTTGGGCAAGACACTTGCTCCCTCTGACCCCAGGCTTTTCATCCAACAAGGGCAAAATAATGCTGCCCATTCTGTGCGGGTACTGTACGGTCAGGGTCAAATTAGTAAATGCATGAAGTGCTTAGAAAAATACCAGGCATGTAGTGTAAGCCCTTACAACCTCTTAGTTATTATCACAGACACTGAAGCCACTGTCAACCCAGCTTTTGTGACTATACATCAAGAGATATTTGCCTCAGCTACTCCTAACCCAAATAGGGCTTTCTTGAGATTTCCAGAATCCTACTTGTCCTCCTTTCCACTTGTCTGATTTAAAGGGCAATTTGGGGATATTCATGCAAATGAGTGTCAAAAAAATGATACAGAAGAATAAAGCATTGGTTGGCCACAGAGCTCTAGTCAGACCAGCTAAAATCAAATCCTAGTTTTGCTATTTGCTAGCCATATGTCTTTGGGAAAGGTGTATGAATCTTCTTCACCTCAATTTCCTTATCCATAAAATGGGTATAATCATACCTGCCTCTCAGAGGATTACTGTGAAAAGAACATTGGTTAGTTATGCAAAGCATCTGCCCTTGTAGCCCAGTGCCCAGCTCAAGGTAAGTGGTCAAAAATCTTAGATGGGGAAAAAAGGCAAAAGAAAAATGCAAATCCTTCTATGAAACCCAGTGAATTCTCAGAGGAGCGAATGCCCTGGGAGTCCCTCCTTCCCCAAACTGTTTGTTCCCCAAACAAAATATTAAATGTCTTATCACTTCCAAAAGCACTGTGGTGGTGGCAGGGCTCTGTGAGGCCACACAAGAAGGAGGACTCTGGCAGCATGAAGCAGAAAGAAAGCCATACAAAGTGTCAGGGCATCAGACCCCGCAGTGGCCCCTCAGAATCCTATGCCATGGAACATCTGATGTGGGAGAAGAAACGTGCCCTCAGCCACACAGTTTCATGGAAATTCTTTCACTCAGACACCTATTTGTTTTACAGTATGTTGGATGTAGCAGATAATGCCCAAAATAAAAACTCCAATCCATGTCCCCAAAAGAAATACCTAGGGGTGAGTGGTGAAATGAACACCAGTTCTAGTAGGAGAACAGTGGAAGCTTGGTTCGGCATCTCCCACTTCTCTTTGGAAATCATCCACAGAAGCAAAGATAATGGAGAAAACCAAAAATTTTCCATGAGGTTGGGATTCAAACAGCACCCACAAACTCCAGGTTGTGAGTTGGCATTGATCAAGTTTTATCTGACCAGCAAGCCTGCACCGAAAGGCATAAGTATGCTCGAGGGAGAGCAATGCGGAGTGAAGAGGGGGTCTAGGGAGGGTTGAGCTCACAAAGTTTTAGCAAATGACATTCCTCCAAAGGGAGAGGATCTCCCCTGAGAAGAGGCTGCTGTGAGCAAAACCGAGGTTCCACAAGGCACTGTCAGGAAGGGAAACAGAGAGGGGAGTGCAGAAAGCTTCCAGGGGCCCCCCTGGGAGGAAATCTCTGACAGAGTCTTCAAAAATATCTTCTAAAAATGTGTGCTTCTTTTGGTGAACAAGAGCTCCATACTGTGGCAGTGTGAAGAAGGAAGCCTGGGGTTCTCCTGAACTCAGCAGAGGAAAGAGAAGGAAAACGTGTTAAATATATCTCAAAATCTAGAAATCATTAAAGATTGATAAAAAAAAAAAAAGTTTTTGAACACATGGAAATTAGAACCCTCTGCTTGGCAACGTTCTTGATCAGGGAGAGCAAATGCAGGGCAATTGGAAACCACGGGGCTCATTTGCATTTTCTCACCACTGCAGAGCAAAAGCAAACACTAAGTGCTGGGCTTGGTTCTAAGCACTTATGTATATTAGCTCATTTAATCCCAACAACCCTGAGATACGCGTTCTCTTTATATCCCCATTTTACTGATGAGGAGACTGAAGCACACATTTGCTCAAGATCATGAACTAGTAAGGGACAGGGCCAGTATTCAACCCCAGAGGTTTGGCTCCAGAGTCTGTACCCTGATCCCTATCCTGTACAGTCAGTCTCCAAAAGGCAAGGAGGGGGCGGGTAGTGCTAATTCATAGATTAAAAGGAGCCCTTCCCTTTACTCTGGAGCACGGAGGTGGAGTCCTTCAAGGATGCGAACACTCCCACACCACAGAATCTTTCTCTTGGTAATACAGGTAAACAATGAATATTAAGAAAGAAATATATTCGATATAAATGAAAACATGGAAAAGAATAATGCAAGATTCCTGCAGATGAAAGCCCACTAGAAAAATATCGTCAAAGAGAAGATGAACGTTCTGAATGTGAATTAAGACAAATCTCCAGGAAGTCATTGGAATTGTGAAGAGATCAGGAAATAAACCTCCTGCTAACAGGAGGATATGAAATAAACAAACAGACCTATGATAGAAATAGAAAGAAAGAAAAAAGATTAGCTAAGGAATTAAGAATAAATTACAAGGAGTAAGGAGAAGGAAAATGTGCTAAATATGTCTCAAAATCCAGAAATCATTAAAGATGGATAAAAAAAAATTTTTTTGAAACATGGAAATTAGAACCTTCTGCTTGGCAAGACAAACAAACACAAAAATCACTGTAAGCAAAGACAAATGTCAAATGATGAGTGCGGGAAAACGCTAACAACTCATGTCACAACAAAAGGGGTACTATTCCCAGTATTTAAAGAGATCTTAGAAATCACTAAGAAAGGACTGGTAACCCAATAGAAATATGGGCAAAGGCCATGAACAGTTGACAAAAAATAACAATATAAATGAAATCTACATACATGAAAAGATGCCCAGCCTCATTCATAATTAGAAGAAACAAATTTAAAATATTCCAGGGGCACCTGGGTGTCTCAGTCGGTTAAGCGACTTCGGCTCAGGTCATGATCTCACGGTTCGAGCCCCACATCGGTCAGCTCAGAGCCCGGAGCCTGTTTTAGATTCTGTGTCTCCCTTTCTCTCTGCTCCTTCCCAACTCACACTCTGTCTCTTTCTCAAAAAAAAAAAAAAAAAAAAAACACATTAAAAAAAAAATTTAAAAAAGATTCCAGCATACCATTTTTACCTATTGATGTTGCAAAATCAACACTTTGACAAGATGCTCCATTAGCAAAGCTATAGAGAAAAGGGTACTTTCATGTATTGTCATTAGGAGTGCCTTACCCAGGGCAATTTTTTGGTATATTTAACAAAATAATAAAAGTATGTGGCATCTGACCCAGCAATTCTAATCCTAGGAATTTATCCTGCACTCACAACACCACACGTGATAAATAATGTATACACAAACTTATTCACTGCAAGGTTGGTTGTAATCTCAAACATTTGGAAATTGCCCAAGTGTTTTTCAGTAGGAGCTAGTTAAATTAACAATGTTGCATACACATGAACAAATACAAGCTATTGATTGTCTCCAGGGCATGCAGGGAGAAAAACGAGACAGAAGGGGCAGAAATGAGAGTAAAATTTTTCAGTATATCTCTTGTTGTACTGATTTGTATGTTTGGTATTTTGTGCCTAGATATTTATTTTTGTTTCTGTTTGAAAGTTTTGAGACTTTTTTCAGATTTTTTTTCTTATAACATTGACTTCTGGAGTCTAGGCCAGCTTTCTTTTTTTTAACTATGTGAAAATATATTAATTTTCCAAACTAAAAATTAAATTCAAAAGTAAATTGCATAACATGAAATATCTAAAAACAAGTTCCAAAGCATAAACAAGTATTAATCTAGTGGTATTTTAGATCATATTTAAAAAGTAAAAGATTCTGAAAACAAAATGCCATTGTGGAGAGAGTGAATACATATACATGCCCCTTGAACAGTGCAGGGGTTAAGGGCAACAGCCCCCATGAAGTCAGAAATTGGCAAATGACCTTTTACTCCCCCCAAAACTTAACTACTAACAGCTTTCTGTAGACCCGAAGCCTTACCAATAACTAGTCAATTCACACATATTTTGTATGTTATATGTATTATAGACTGTATTCTTACAAGAAACTAAGCCAGAGAAAAGAAAACGACACTACGAAAATCATAAGGAAGAGAAAATACATTTATGGTATACTCTACTATGTTTATCTAAAAAAACCCTGCATATACGTGGACCCTCATAAACCCTCATTGTTCAAGAGTCAACTGTAGTTTTGATTTTTTTTAATGTTTATTTAAAAAAAATTTTTGTTAATGTTTATTCATCTTTGAGAGACAGAGCATGAGCAGGGAAGGGGCAGAGAGAGAGGGAGACACAGAATCTGAAGCAGGCTCCAGGCTCTGAGCTGTCAGCACAGAGCCCGACGTGGGGCTCGAACACATGAACTGTGAGATAATGACCTGAGCCGAAGTTGGATTCTCAACCGACTGCGCCACCCAGGCACCCCTAATGTTTATTTTTGAGAGAGAGAGCGAGCGAGCAGGGGAGGAGCAGAGAGAGAGGGAGACACAATCTGAAGCAGGTTCCAGGTTTCAAGCTGTCAGCACAGAGCCTGACGCAGGGCTTGAACTCGCAAACCATGAGAACATGACCCGAGCGTCGGTCGTTTAACCGACTGAGCCACCCAGGCACGCCAAGAGTCAACTGTAGTTTTAAAAATCTCCACTGGAAACTGGAGGAAATTGGGATAGTTAGTACGATACTACTCATCACAATGGCAGCAAGTTGACAGGGAAACTCAAGAGGCTGAGCAGAAACAGAGCCTGTGGATGAAATGGGCACGTGCTGGCCTCCTGCCTGTGGTCACCGTCACTGACACCTGACACTCGGGCCTCTCCTGTGTCTCCAGAGTCTAAACAGGCTGCAGGGAGCTGAGGTCAGTCCCTCACCACCACTCCCCGGTTTGTCACTCCCATACTCCAGGAACAGTTACTCTTCTTCTCTCTGACCACTGTGAGTAAATAACCAGTAAATAACCAGCACTTGAGCCCAGGTTTTCAGGACCAGAGAGAACCTCCTTCACTTTGAAGAGGGCTGAGTAGTACCCTGAGGCTGGGCCTCCACAGGCCGCCACTTGCAGCCTGAAGAATGTAACCTTTCCCCTGTGAACACCAGCCTAAGAATGCAACGGGGAAGACAATTAATATGAAAATAAATGCATTACACACTTAGAAAAGAGAGATTTTACAAGATGAGCCTCATTAAATTCTCATTATTTACAGATGAAGCGGCTTGAATTACCTTACAGGGTTTTTTTTTTCCTCCCAGAATTTTTTGTTTCTTCCATCACTTTACATGCAATGGTTTTGTCATTTTAAGTGCCCAAATTTATAATAAGCACATAGCAGACTATGTATCTCACATAAGGAAGAAGGATTGGTTTTACAAAACCACTCCTGAATTGTCCAAGAGAAATCTTAAAATCTAAGTCTACTTGGTAAATAATGCCGAGGGCATTAGAAAATAAAAAGGATATGTAGAATTCAGTCATTTTTTTATAGTTCCCATTAACAGTCAATGTGGTAACAAAATATAATGCTATAAATCCTTCTGAGTTAAGCGAATAAAAAGGCCATAATAAAGGTCAATTTTACAGCCATCAATTTGCAATGATGGGACATTTGGTTGCCAAAGGAAGCAACAAATGCAGCCCAGAATTATGGCATCTCTGAAAAAAAAAAAAAAAGTTGCTATTATGGCAAGAAGTGCTTTGAGGAGATTTACACTGAAACCAACGCTCAGCTCTGCTCCAAAATAATAATGTGAATTCTTTATAAATTGTTCTAACCCTGTGCAGGGCAGTGCGAAAGACAAATGCTTTGTCATATTGTGATGAAACCGATTCGCTATATAGAAGATGGAGAAGTTATAATGGGTATTTGAAATATATGCAAAAATAAAGAGGAGAAATGGTAGTTTCGTGAACAATTAATGCTATCCATAATTACAATGTGCAAACAAAAAACCACTGGGGGACAATTGCACAATAATGAGATTTGGGGGTATTAATCCTTCTCTGAAATGGCAAGAATGCAATTTTTACAGAAACAACAACAGTCAAAACAATAGCACAAAATACAAAGGGGGAGCCTCTTGCTACTTGTTTTAGGATTTCTTCCATTGGAAAACTGCAAATTAAAACATCAAAGAAGCATCCAATACCTGAGTGATGCCATGACCCCTTGAACTCCCTCTCTTCAGTGTCTTCACTTGTTTTATCTCCCAGTTGAAAACTCTGCTCTTAAACAGGAGATCTGTATGTTCTATTCTAATTTATGTTTTCATTCAGATCCGTTTGCAAACTAGAGAGAATTCAGAGTGGATATGCCTTTGTACAGCTGGCTTCTAGGCCAGACCATACCTAAATACTAGCTCATCGAGGAAAGAAAAATCCTACATGGGATTAAAAATGGCCACCAAGTCAGAGCATGGAAGGAACTTTCTGGAAGGAACTTTCTGTCAAGACCGTCGTAGGAAGCTACTAAATGGCTTGTGTTTCTAATTATAATTAATTTTTCCTAGATGACAAAACACACACACACTGTGGAAATTCAGAAAACAAAGAAATCATCTGTAATGCGACTACCAAGAAATAAATACTGCAACATTTTAATGTAATTATATCTTTCTAGGATCTTTTTCTGTTCACATATATGTATATATTAACCTACTGGAGATCATACTGCAAATACTGTTTTATAGACATTGCAGTCATTACTTAATGCTATATCAGAAATATTGCTCACATAATTCCAAATACCTGTGAGGTTTTCTATTAATGCTCAAACCATAATTTATTTCGTGAATCCCTTGTGTATTCATTCAACCAATACATTTTGAGCATCTACCTTGTGACACACTGTTGTAGGGTGCTAATGTGGCAGAGATGATTAAGGAATATTCCCTGACTTCAAAGAGTAAAGCGACCACCACAATACCTTAATGATTTGTATGTATCACACGATGTAATTAGTTGCTGGTCCCAGAGGAAGGTGACTGCCACTTTCTGGGGAGTTCAGGAAGGGTGTCACAGAAGAAGTAACCATGGATAGGGGTTTTGCAGAATGATTAGAAATTAACAGGGCAATCAAATGAGGGTGAGAACTTTAGACAGAGGGAAGATCATATATAAAGATACAGATACAGGAAATGGTGATGCCCCATAAGAAATATTAAATAGTCCTCTTCAACTTTTAAAAATTATTCACTGTAATACTTACAGACACCTGCCAAAGTGATATGACCAGGATTTCTCTGATCAGGGCACCTCTCCCTTCATCACATCTGACTTTATAAACAAGGATTTTATTTAGGCTTCTCTTTGCTTCTGAGTGTGGCCATGCCATCTGGTTAAAGAGGAAAGACTATGATGTCAAAAAGTAGGGAAAAAGTCACTGGAAATAAGTAGATTCTGAACATTTAAACAAATATTTTATATCCATTGGGAAGGGAGACAGAATTTGGCATATTAGCTTTTATTCTAAAACATAATGGTTCTAATTATGAAAAAGAAGGAAAGACAAATTCTAAAATCCTAACACTAGGGAGAAGAACAACAGATTCTAAATACATAGTGTGTGTACAGAGTTATGCGGACAGCATTATCAACTCCTGAAATCCACAGACTATAGCATAACAGACAGTAATGAATCTGGAAGGGCTGTTTGAGATGAGGTGTGAAGAACCCTTCCAAGACTCCTGAACCTTCAGATCAAAGCCACATGGAACATCTTTGTTCTCCGTGTCTCCTTGGAGCTATTCGAATTCATCCTTTGATTACCTGCCTTTCTAGTGATTACCAACCTCCAGTAATTTCAGTCCATTTCAATATGTGACACTTTGACTTCCAGGTTTCCTCTCAGCCACAACAATATGGTTTGGTTCCTTGTAGAGCTGGTGACCTGGCTCCTGTTCCATAAACATTTGATCCTTCAACTGGATGCCTCTGAAAAGTTTTTGATGATGTGTTTAGCATAATGCAGACCCGTGGGCCAGAGCAGAGCATTTCCCACAAGGACGCGACGAATGAAATATGTTCCAAGCGAGGAGTAAATACGAAGCCCCCCACAAACACCACATGATGGTGCAAAAATGCAATCTGGACGTGCACACCTCTGTTCTGAGACCTGCACCAAGCCACCTTGCAGGCTTAAAGGAAGCTGTACCGGCAATATTCTACTAGATAAGGAGGCATGCAAATGCTTTGCCACACTCCGGCCCATGAAGAGTGTGCCGCTCCTGACCGATAAAGAGCTCTATCCCTGTATTCAACGGAATGTACTCATAAAGCAAAGCGGAGCAACCCTGACAATGAGATGGCAAGCAAGATGATGCTCTCTTCTGATAAGAGGCACCCACTACTGCATTTGTCAATTTAATAGGAATCATTTTAAGCTTTTAGCGTCTGATAAGGGAATTAAATTTTACTTAGTTATTTCCATAGAAACTAAAGAGTTAGCAGAGATATTCGGCATTTGATTTCTTAATCACATCTTCCTAAATGTTACTTTCAAAAAAACAGCAATGGTTTTCAAAGACTGGGAACTGGAAGCAGGAAGAGCCTGAAGGGAAGAAATGAGTAACTATGACCGCTATAGTGTATTAATCAGCTGATATTTTAAAAATTAAATTAATATGCTTATGATACACCAGGTTCAAAAAAGAAACGCGCCAATATGTATGTGTACATAAATTGCTTCTAGATTCCCACTTGTGGTAAACACGCCTAAATATTTTTCAAGCTATAAAAGGAAACCCAAATAAATACCAGCTGTGCAGGTTTATCTAGGAACAGAAAAAATATGGAAAGAAGAAAAAGAATGCGCTGCTACATCATTAGTGTAAAATGAATCTGAGGATTGTGAAGTAGGGGAAGTGGGTATGGGGTTAAGGAAGAAATGGAGATCAACAGCTCCTTGGTTCTGTACTGGAATCGTGTCCTGGGCATCACACAGAGTTGGCGAATGGAGTCACCGAGGGTCTGTATCAGCGAGAGGGCCATTTCTGCAGCTCGGCTGTTGCCCCTTTTCTTTCTCTGTGTCTTCTTTCTCTCTCACTCTCATGGTTTCAGTCTCTCTGTGCCTCCAGATGCATGTGAGGCTCCGCGTGTCCCCTTCTATCCTTTTCTGTGCCTTTCTGTGCGTGCATGTTTGTGTGTTCATGCCTGTCTCCCAGTCTGTCTCGTTCTCTTTTTCTTTCTGAGTTAGCAAGACTGCATCTCCCCCACTTCTTCTCTGTCCCTACCTCCGACTGACTTTTCTGCTTCCAAACGCACAAAAGCAAACAAGAAAGCCCTAGGCCTTATTTACATTACTTCCCAGAGAACAAAGGATAATTAAATTGAGTCCAGATCTTAAGCTCCCAAGAGAGAGAATCTAATGGGTCCAGGTTGGATCAGGTAAAACATTTAAACAACTGAAGTCATAGAGAGCACATAACAAATATGGTCTCACAAGCTGGGTGGGAGGGGCAGAGGCACTTCTCAGACAAAGGGGGCCTGAGAAGGAAATATTCCTCAATGCCAGTGACACCTCATTCATGAAGACTTTCCCAATTAAACCAGCTTAGGAAGACATCCCACTTAGCACTGACTTAAATATACTTAGCATATACTTTGATACTTGTTTGTTGTATGACCTCGAGGAAGTTATTTTTCCCGGTGATCTTTAGTAATACAAACAACCTCACTGAAGACTGAATATGTGAATATAGGTGACAGTATTTATGACTAAGGTTGACACAGGGTCATTGCTCAATGAGGTCATCACTGCCCTTACTTACAACATTACTGACTATTGCCCCTTTTGGGGTTCTGATCTTGTCATCTACGCCTGGTCTCCTAAACTTTAAACCAGCTCAGTGACCCCCCTTCCACAGTAGTTGATACAGTGCCTGACACAGAGCAAGGTGCCCAGAAAAGTCCTGTTGGTTGATCAATTATGTTAATATTCTTAGGGACCTTAGAACTAAAACCCAAAAGATTGCCTTGTATTTCTCATTCTGTGCTGAGAAAAGATTCTCGATGAAAGAGAACGATGATCATACGTCACATGGGTAAGCAAATAAAGGTAGACAGTCCCAAAAGACTGGAAGTGGTTTGGGATTTTTCTTTTGCTACCAGGATGACAGATTTCTAGGATGCCTGTAGAGGAAGAAATACTAAAGCAGATAGTATTATTCACATATATAATATTGGCATAAATATTTTACCCTGTGTTGCTTCTAGTAGTCTCAAGACTTCTGAAATCTGATTCAAAAGTGTTTGGAGAAATACCATAACCCCATCACCAAATCCTCCCAATATCTACAACCACATACACAAAACAGATTTCCGAAGAAAAGGACACTTATCTGTTTTGTTCCTGCCATATCCCCAACAGTGATCACAAAGCTATAACATAGTAGATGCTAAATATATGCGAGCAAAATGAGTAAATGAAATGAATGAATAGATCCTAACTCCATTCCTTGTAGGGCCAGCTTTGTGTGCATATGACCCATGTGGTTGCACAGAGCTCCAAACTTAGAAAGGACCCCATGCTTGGTTTAATGTTCTGTGGTTAACACCTTCCAATCTTTAATTATTTTTGAACAAGGGGCTCCATTTTCATTTTGCACTGGGCCCATCGATTATTTAACCAGTATTGCTTCTCACGATAGGTGAATAATCCTGGTGACCATCAGCCCATCACTCAATACAGCAGTAAACCCAGTGGCTTATTCAGTTCTGGCAATTTTCACAAAATACCACAGACTGGGTAGCTGATAAGTAACAGAAATCTATTTCTCACAGTTCTGGAGGCTGGAAGTCTAAGATCAGGATGCCAGCCTGGTCAGAGGGGGACCTTCTTCCAGACGGCAGTCCTATTGTACCCTCACATGGTGGAAGGGGTGAGAGATCTCTGTAGGGTCTCTTTTACCAAGTCACTAATCCCATTCATAAGGGCTCCACCCCTATGACCCAAACAGCTCCTAAAGGCCCCGCCTCCTAATATCATCACATCAGCCATTAGGATTTCAACAAATGAGTTTGGTGGCAGGGGAATTGGAGGGCATAGGGATGGGAGGACACAAACATTCAGAATATAGCACCATGGAAATAGCACCAGGAGTGGAGATGCTTGTTCTGAAACAGCTGTGAGGCCCCCAAGGAGATCGAGACCCTCTGAGTCACAGATGTTCCAGCCTTGCCACCCAATGCCTCCTGGAGTTTCTTGGAGGCTTCTTTACTATCCCAACTGGCTTTGGCTCTGCCTCTCAAAGAAGATACCAACATTATGAACAAATGCCTCCTGAGTTCTAGCTACCCTGTTTCTTACTTGTTTACTCAATTCCAGAGGGCAGCAGGGTCTCTTATCCACCCACCTCTCATACTGTAGCTTAATTGAGTGGTTATTACCTGTGTATTTCAATTAGGGTTGGTAGTTTGGGGTATTTAATTGTTAGAAAGAAATCAATAGGCTTCTTATCAAAGGCTTCAAATCAAAGCAAGCCAAATTACTTGTAATTCCAAGACAGGTCGCCTAATAAGCTATGACACACACTTGAGAGGTGAATGTTGACATATCAAATCCCCAGCAGCATGAAGAATTAACAGAAAATTTTTTAAAAATTAATCTATACTTTATAGCATTCCTCCACTTGACATGTTTTTTCTTTTCAAATATCATTTTCATTATTTTTTATTTTAATAGAGTGGTAATCTTCAATTCGAGTCCTGTCTCTGATCATAATATATGTTCTCACTTTCGGTGAAGATTTGTTCTTGTCACAAGGGAATCTACTGCTATTAGATTCTATTGCAATAATTTATTAATATTAAGTCCATTAAATGACACAGTAGGCATAGGAAAATATTCTATACTGAAGAAATAATTTGGCTCAGAGTTTTTTAGTTCTTTTAAAATTATTTGGAAGCATTCATAATGATTTTAGATTTGTCGCAGAAAAGAATAGGGCAAACATTTAAGATTAACAAAGACCAGCAATATGTCTATGTTAACAATTCTGAATTTACTTATTAGTTTCAATCTTCCTCTGGCCCATCACATTCTAAATGTCCCTATTAAAATTATATGAAGACCCAAAAGTATAAAAAAAAAAAAATCAAGTTAATGAGCGAGAATGGAATTTCTCCCTATCCACTGAATGATGTGGAACAATTCTTCAAATGCCACCCCCTGCCCATATTTAACACTTTTAAGTCTTTTTTAGTCTTTCTTGGTCCAGCATAACATTTCCAGAGAAGACAAAGGTGTTAGTCCTTTCTGGATGCTCACTGACCATACATCTCCATTCTGCCATGACTTGCTCTTTTCTCCTTCCCTTTGTTCTTGTAATGCATCTGTCTGGTATAGAAAATGCACAGCCCAACCGGAGCATTTAGCACCCTGCACAGAGAATGCTCAGCTCAATTTTCTAAAACAGTAAAAGCAAAAATAGCTTCAATGTACAAATAGAGGAACAAGAGCTGAATTGGGAAGTATATACGTGTGTATATGATGCATATATCAATGAGTCAGCAGTGAATCTCCCCCAGTAGAAACAAATGAAATACAACAGTCGCTAATAGCTCCAAAACATATGCATAAGCCGTTGTTATGCCAAATTTTGGCAGCACTTATTAGTGGTAACCATTGAAGAACATACAGAATACTTGTTACTATTACCAAATCATTCTGAAGACAGAACACGAGGCAAGCTTCTACCAGAACCGAGAATACACTGTACGATAAAACCAGGAACAGTGCTGTTTATTCATTCTTCCATCTATTATTGGGTGGCTTCCATTGCCTACAGAATAAAGTCCTGCCCCTCACCTGGTGTGAAACCACACAACCTGCCTAATTTTCAAATGCAAACCTTATGTGCTAGACATACTGAAGGTGCCAGGTACTACACTTTTGTCTCTCAGCTCCAAACCCACCATCTATATGCTCCACTATTTACAAGTAGCATTTCTGCATTGCCACTGTCTCCCTGCTAAATTTCACCGATAGGGGGCGATAGCGGGAGGCTCTAAGACTAGATAGGAGAGACTTAGTCCTTCCCGTTTCTTCCCTGCGGTGCTGTTTACTTCCTGTTTGCTTCCTGTCCCTGTGCCATCTTCCTAGCGATGCTTCTTTGACCCAGAAGTGGCAGTGTCTTCCTATAAAAGCAGCTGAATTCTTTTTGCGGTTTCCCTACGGTTTGCAGAACCAGCCTCATAGTGGACCCCTCAGAGACAAAAGTACCAGCCACCTAGCTCTCCACCTCACGGGCCGGAGCCCCAGGCCCACAGGGCCTCTCCTGCAGACTTCTAGGTTTTAATAATCCCAAATTCTTCCCAGTGTTCGGTAGCCTTAATCATGCAATCACCAACTCTAGTAAGTCACTGGTGTGGTTGCTGTTGCCGTTTTGTTACCAAGTTAACAACCTTAGGCCTTGTTAAAGTTCTTCACATTAAGACTGATACTCTGAACTGGTAGCCACGTTTAATCTGCTTTGACACCTTTGCGTTTTTGTACACTCTCCTGGAATACTCTCTTTTCCTCTGGAGACATACACTTAAATATTCCTTAATACCGCCGTTAAATATTACTTCTTCTTTGACGCTTTTCTTGACCTCCCTAAATAGAATCACTCCCTTATGATTAGTAAAATTTCAGATTGTACATCCTGCTATGTGCCAGTTAACACTATAATTATTTCTTTATATGTCTTTATGCTCTACTAGATTATGAGCTCTGTGGAAGCAAGGCCTAGAGCCTTAGTCGTCTCTGCTTCCATACCATTCTGCACATTATCTGGCACATGATAGAAATATCATAAATTCTCATGTATTTGTTTTGTGTTACTGAATGATAAGGTTCTCCAGGAAATTTTAGAAGTTGTCTTCAATGCCAGCACATAAGTCTTTCGCTCATGCTCTGTGATACAAGAAGTACTTAGACGCCAATTCAAATAAAATCCCCCCATTCGCCAATTTAGTCTCAAATTCCATCCGAAGTACCTAGGATATAATAAGGATAACCTATAACAACCTAGGATAGTACATACCATAGTACTTAGTATATAATAAGTATGAAATAAATGTTGGTTGTGTTATTTATATGCTTATTTATTTTTAAGACTTCAATATTTTATTTTTTCTTTATTGACAGAGAGAAAGAGAGGGCACGAGCAGAGTAGGGCCAGAGGGAGGGGGAAAGAATCTTAAGCAGGCTCCACACCCAGCCCAGAGCCTGACTCAATCTCACAGCTGGGAGATTATGACCCGAGCCTGAATCAAGAGTCAGACACTTACCAGACTCGGCCACCCAGATGCTCCCATTTGTGTGTGTGTGTGTGTGTGTGTGTGTGTGTGTGTGTGTAACAATGGCTCTCTATTTACCACTGACTCGGGCACAAGTTCCTGACCAGGATTTTCAAGACCCTTCACAATATGGTCCAAATCATCTTATCGCCCACTGACACCTATTTTGAGCCTCTAAAGTAGACACTGACTAACGACAGCCCACCCAACAGGCCACCTCCAGACTGCCACCACTTCTGTAGATAGAGTTTTATTGGAACACAGTCACACCCATTACGTATTGTTGGCTCCAAACTCACCCATTTAACCTATTGTCCATCTCTACTATAACATGTACAGTCTCGTCTCTGGGTATTGTCCATGGCTGCTTTCATCCTGCACAGGCAGAGTTAAATAATTATGACAGATCATATGCCCCACAGATCCCAAAATATTTCCTATCTGACCCTTCATAAGAAAACGTTTGCTGACCCCCGCTTGAAATAGAGTCTGCTCCCTATGTATGACCCACACCACTTTACTACTGCTAATGTCATTCCCCCATGAACCGATTATAGATTCTTAGAGGACAGGTTCTTGACTTGATGTATCTTCTTATCGCTTGCAGTCCTGGAAAACCAGTAGAAACTTAAAATAAATATTTGCCGGATTGAGTCAAATAGAATCGAACTGTCTACTGGCAGGTTGCCTAGGGTCTTCGCCCAATATTTGAAACCCTGGATGGTAACACACCATATCACAGACCATTTAGTCACAGACCCATGGGTTACGACTACTTTCTTTCCTTGATTTTAATAACACTGCTGAATCAAAAGAGATCATTCTTCATGACTGTAATTAACAAGCTATCTAAAATAATGAACCAAACCACAGCGAAGACTGTATTTCAGGATTTGGGGGAAAGTGTGACTACTTTCATGATTAGTGTGTAAGGTACTGAATGCCTTGGGATCTGAATGTAGGATAGCTTTAGTCCGTGATTTGAGCTAATGAAGCTAGTAGGTGATTCACCTTAAATTTCCCCCAAAGTCATTAGCCACAGAATTATTTTTCCAGAATTGTTCTGTTGGTGATTATAAAGCAAATGGGAGATTTGAAATCAGGGTAAATTCAGTTTTCTTTTATAATTAAATGCTACCTTGGTCTCTATCTGTAATTAATATACTCTAATTATTTTTATCTCTGAGATAATAAATTATGAAACTATAAAGGTATGCAATTTAATAAATGTGTTTGCTAATATAAATGCAATGGGATTATATGTGCTAGAGACAAGAGTACAGAAGTGATGCATTATTTCAACTTAATAAAATGAGAATTAATTGATCCTATTTTCTCTGCTTAAGTCATCTTCATTACTTAATCTTTTTTTTTAATTCTAAAATAATAGACTGTCTAGAAATTCTCCTTATTTAACAAAAGAGTGAAAGAAAACATTGTTTTTCTTAAACATGTGTTTAAGAAAACAAAACTTCTATTCATATTAATTTCACTGGGTCCAATAACAATTCCTCCAAAGTTGTGTGTTAACAAGTCATGGTCAAGTTCTCTGGTAAAAGACTCCTCTTTCATAAAAGCAGCCCAAGGCTCAAAGTATAATCCTTTAAGAGGAATATATATGAAAAGTTTGACTTAACTCAGCATGCTTCCTTCTCTTTATTTTATGATGTCCTGATACCTCAGCTGATATTAATCATATCACAGCCCCATCAATATTACCTGCACTGTTATTTCAACTTGGCAGATTATCTCATCCAACAGCTATGATCGAGCATCTACGTGAAAAATGAGAAGGTTTCAAAACTCCTGGGCTTCATTCTGTTCCTCAAATACAGAGTGCCACTGATCTATTAAAATGCGCTCCTACTGCTCGGGAGGAGACACGCCTAGTTGTCAACTTCGCAAGATACGACATGGCAGCCTGACCACCAAAATATTGGATATGACTCAGAGCAAAATGATGTAGTGTATGGTCTGTTTACACATGGGAAGTGGAAAATGAAAAGTTGGCATAGCGACAATATTTTTGTCGGACTCTAATAGTAGCACTGAATGAGCCAATGCACAGATTTTATTTTTAAGATAATAGGATGAAAGGAAGGTCACTCAAATGACAACTTAGTTCATCAGCATGTTAGTGTTGACTCACTATAATTTTGATGTTTTAATGCTTATAAAAGCATACACATCCTTATAGAATGAGGACACTGGAAAGCCTTAAGATACCAACTAGACTAGAGATGGCCATTCTATAGATAAGTAAAAGAAAACCCAGAGTTTCTGTGACTTGTCCAAAACTTTCAGAGAATTGGCAGTAGTAGAATGTGGATTAGAACCCACATCTCCTTAAAATCTACTGACTATTCCTCTAAATTAGATTGCTTATTTGGGGATATAAACATCACATATCTACTGTGAATGTACTTTGTTTAGGTTAGAGGAAAACTATCACTCTTAAAGGAGGGAATATAAGTAAATAGGAAAAACAAAAACAAAACAAGAAAACACCAAACTGGCTAAGGAGATGACATAAGCATCAGCAATTCTATGATCAACAGCCTCTAAGTGTCTCCACCCATGAGCAGAGGCTGGAGTCCCTTTCCAGTTGACAGACCCTGAAGCATTACAGATCTTACCATTTGAAATAAGTCAACTCTTGGTCTTTCCCCCCCAAAATTAATAAATAGTTCTATGTGTATACACTCCTCTACAATGTATCTAGTCTTCAGTAAAGCATAAGTCTTCAGGATCTCATCATAAAATGTTTAAGCATTTTCATCCAAACTTACACAGTGCCATCACCAAGGAAAAGACAAAAGGAAAGAGAACTATAAGAAGATATTTTACCTAAATAAGAGATTTGAGGGGGCCATTTGGGCAAGTTTATCAATGGACATTTCAAATATTATTTCATGTTTTTTGTTTTTATCTTTCTGAATATTAATCTTAATAATACTTTCATTTACCTACCCATTTCCTTTATTTATTTTGCCTCTTCCTAATATGTTGCTCATTACTGCACATATTTTTCAAAATATACATATGAGAAATAAAGTCACTGGACTGGAACACTGTCACAAGATAATAGTTTGCTGTTGCTAGATAAATGCCGAGGTAAAGCCAGACATTTATTGAAAGCAAATGCTGATGCAAATTGAGAAACATTGATTGTAAGAAAATGTTCTAATACAGTAGCTTCATTTCTGTTGTACCAAATGATGCATGTTGATGTAATCATTGTCTTTAATAGATCTTAGTGTAGTCAAGTTAAAGTAGCTTACAGTACAATAGAGCAACTACACTTAGATTGTTGAAGAGAACCAAACTCAGCATAATATCCAGCCAATCCAACTAGCTGTTCATAGATAATAAGCCTGGTTCCTGCTACACGAAGTCATGGGTACCAATGATTTCTCATTAGCAGAGGCTACCTATAGTCCAACCATAAATACAGATTGGCTATTCTACAATTTGGTTTGACATTTTTCCTTACAAACAGTTTATATACTGTCTTAGACATATCTTGGCAGGCATACATAAATATGTATACTTTTTATACATGTAAATGTAAATTTTATAGATATAAAATGTAAATTATATGTATACACGCATACACACACACACACACACACACACACAAAATTTAACAAGAGATGGCTAAACACTTTGCCTATCCTTACAGATAACAAAATATGCCAGAACAAGCGTGTAGAAACAGAAATCTAGTCCAGATTTTGAAAATGCAATGTTTTGACCTTTCAAAAATTGGCTCCCAAAATACACATTTGCTATTTTGAAAACACTTCCAAATTTTCAGAGATGACAGCTCACTGAGCGAATTCTGTTCCAGGAGGTTCAACTTAGCACGGTGGGCCATCCAAGCTGGCCTGAGTGAAACCACAGGGGAGATCCAGAAACAAGAGCCTTCCTTAGAATTGAGAAAAAGTGTGATTCTCTAAAAGGAATTCCTCAGTGTATTGGGACTACGGGGAAAACAGACCAAGGTCATTTCACTGGAGACCAGTTTTGCTTAAGGAGAAAAAAGATACCAAACCAAATTAATTACCTAAACTTCTTTAGCGTTCGTAAGCCTAGAAATAGACTTTAGTTTTATAGCATATGTTTAAAGCAACTTTCTCAAACTTCCAAGTTCTGAAAGGCAAAGACAATAAAAGAAACAGAATTCACCTGAAGAAAAATATATTTTGTGGATGGAGAGAACAAAGAAATGGGGAGGTTGAAAGTGTGTGAAAATAGGGTTTTACTCACCTTCTCTGGTCATAGGGAGGGAAGTAATAAAATGAAAGACAGAAGTGGTGTAATTGTGTGTGTGCGAATGTGTGTGTGTGCTCGCTGTTGATCTATACCACATTAACTACCAAAAAACACATGAAAGAAGTCACAACATCAGCCAAAGTTTTCCTTGATTTTAAACAGGTTTCTATTTGCATGCCTGATATTTGTGTTTTTACTTATTTTAGAGAGAGAGAGCGTGAGTGGGGGAGAAGGGCAGAAGGGGGTGGGAGAGAAAGAGAGAGAGGAAGAGAGAGAGAGAGACAGAGAGACAGAGAGAGAGAGAATCTCAAGCAGGCTTCAGGCTCAGTGTGGAGTCCAATGCAGG
Source organism: Panthera uncia (assembly GCF_023721935.1). NCBI lineage: Eukaryota > Metazoa > Chordata > Mammalia > Carnivora > Felidae > Panthera > Panthera uncia. Next base: position 70,194,958 of record NW_026057582.1, read on the forward strand.
GCTCAATCCCCTGACCCTGGGATCATGACCTGAGCCAAAATCGAGTTAGACACTCAGTGGACTGAGCCACCCAGGTGACCCTGCATGCCTGATACTTTGTATAATGATTTGAAATATAGGTTCAGGTACCCAATATATTCACCAACTGAATGAGTTGTTTAATAACCTTGGGAAAGTTCTTTGATGTCCGTAATTATTCACTTCTATACCTCTAAAAGGTAGGTAATAACACTACCTATTTTATAGGACTGCTGTAAGAATTAAATACGATAATGCATGAAAAAGTACATAGCAGAATCCCAGTCTAGGCCACACAGTAATCACTCTGTTCACTTCTATTTCCATCGATCTGCATATTGAGCAAATCAGAAATGACCAGTAGACAGAAGGTGCAGCAATTCTGGAATAGACAGAAGTGTCTGAAGAGGACATCTGTTAGACGAGGCTGCAAGGCTCTGTCTGGTTCATTCAATACCTGAGCAACGTATGCTAGCCTACCCCCATTTGCTTAGGAGACGAAAGACCATGCATCTTGCAAGCCCGGCTGTTGGTCCCAGCAAGGGGGAGGTTCCATGTGGGTAAGCGCAGTTTTCCGTCTCAAAATTTTTTACAAGGACAGTGAAGCCCCAACTCACCCACTTTTCCCTATTTCCTTCCCATATAGATTAAATAGAAAGGAGACTCATCTTAAAGGGAGAGTTTTAGATAAAAAAAAAGTAAGCAAAACAAAAAAAATGGCTAACTTTTCCTTCGGGTTTTTGATTTTTTTCATCTTTTGTCTTAGGCTGCTGAGAAAGAAGATTGTGCTGTTGGGTTGTTTCTTTACCCTCATGTTTTTGGGGGAGTATTGAGCTGTACTCAGGCCTACCAGACTAGGGCTACATAGCTTATAGATCATAATTTATGATTTTATTAATGCCTTGAAGGGAGTTATCAAAGAGCAAATCTTCTTAAATTCTCCCTACAGGAAGAATTCTTAAGTGTCTAGAGATACCAGATATATTTAGATATCTGTCTCAAGGACCCTAAGCATCCAGATAAAAACTATAATAACCATGCCTGGATGGCTCAGTTGGCTAAGCGTCCAACTACTGATTTTGGCTCAGGTCACAATTTCAAGGTTCGTGGGATCGAGCTGTGGGATCAAGCCCTACATCGGGCTCTGTGTTGACAGCACGGAGCCAAATGGGACTCTCTCTCTCCCTCCTTCTCTCTGCCCCTCTACCACTTGTGCTCACTCTCCATCTCAAAACAAATATGTAAACTTAAAAAGAAAAAAAGATGATCAATTGTCTATACATACGATTCATTTAGTTTTTAACTTTTAATCCAGATGTTCAATATTGTGCATTTACAGAATAAAAAATTAGACTGGGGCAATGGGTACATAAGTAGGCTTGAATCTTGAATCAAATTAATATGGTATTCTTTGATCACCCACCTGAAGTGTGGTTCTCAGCCTTTGTTAAACACTAGAATTACCAGGGAAATGTTTTAAAATACTGATGCCTGGGCCTTTCTCACTAGAGATTCGAATTTCATTCATCTTAGGGAAGGCAAAGATATGAGTATTTTAAAAGATTCCCGGATGATTCTAACATGCTATCAATTTTTAAAAAATGATGATCAAAGGGATCACGGAGTTTGCCTTCAGTTTAGACATCCCACAATTACAGCAAAAAGTAGCAGTTTGCACGTGGACCTACCAGCCTCCAGCAGTCTGCGTATGAAGAACCATAATCTAATAACAAGAACAAAGGCTTTCCAGAGACGTCATGGCTATCTGTTTTGGGGTTTGCTCCTGGGTTGCAATTTGGATAGTTTTATGCTGAGAACAGAAGGGAAATGAATATAATAATGAACTCTAGTCATTGGCAAACACGACTAACACCTGCCACACAGGCTAACCCTGTTTTTACTGAGATCATAGTATACTAGGGTTATGGTGTGAAACTCTGTGTCACATAAGGCTTGATGCAACAGAATTCTAAACATCTGAAAGGCCTCATTATAAACACTCTAGCTAAGACATTTTCCTGTTTTGGTTTGAAAGTCACATAAAATAGCCATTATTATGACTGTGTAGCTTTAATAGATGCTTATCTTCAATGGACAATACTGTGATTGGTTTCACTGGAGTTTTGAGCAGCCTGTGGATGTTATGAAATACAATATAGATATGGACAAACATTGTTCTAGTTTAGTAATTGAGGTGATCAATGTCATAAACAAGTCAAGCCTTACTACTGTTTTCCTTTCGACCACTCATCTTCATTTCTTAAGTATCCCACATGCTCTTATAGCAAGGGGCAGGGTTTAAATCTGAAACTAAGACCTTTCACAAGATCGATACCGACATATTTTTAGAGTTCCTTTCTAAGGGAACACAGGTTATGGTAGATTTATGATATGGAAAGATAGGATTCAGTAGACAAAAAGGGAGAGGCTGAGACTTGAGGCTCTTTGGCGGGGGTGGGGGGAGCACATATTTTAAACATTTTTTCTGGGAACATCTGACCTTGAGCAAACTCCCTCAGACATAAAGTTCTTCTTGAGAATGTGACAGACATCACCTACTCCCCGCTCAGGTTTCCCTCAGGAATTTGACGAACAAAAGACCTGGCTTAAAATAAGTAGACCATAAAACATAAGACCCACAAGGAACTGGTGTGGCAGTAGACCACCCATACAATGGAAATAAGCCAGTCAAAAAGGAATGACTAGGCATTTAGAGTTACTTAGCCAATAAGGGTAGAACTGGAGAAGGAACAAGGGGGAAGGGAGGGGACTGACCATAACCCTTTAAAACAAAGTCCCTTGGGGCGCCTGGTTGGCTCAGGCGGTTAGGCGTCTGACTTCAGCTCAGATCATGATCTTGCAGTCTGTGAGCCCGAGCTCTGTGTCGGGCTCTGTGCTGAGAGCTCGGAGTCTGGAGCCTGCTTGGGATTCTGTGTCTCCCTCTCTCTCTGCTCCTCCCCCACTCATGCTCTGTCTCTCAAAAATAAAATAAAACATTGAAAAAAAAATTTAAAAAAGTCCCTTGCCATTCACTTTTGAATGTCCCCTCTCTGTAAAGAGAGCTTTCATACTCTGCTTACTTTCTGATCTTATACTCTAATAAACTTTTGCCTGCTCCTCATCTTAGCCTGTGTCTACCTCTTCATTCTTCGAAGTGACAATGAACCCTGGGTATTGAGGTAAAAAAAATCCTGCAACAGATTCATCACAAAGATGGCCCTTAGTCTGCTTCCATCAAAAGGTGGAGTCTGTTTCCTCATTCCTTGAATCTAGGCTGGCCTGACTTGCTCTGGTGAACAGAATGTGGCCAAAGTGACTGTGCGTAAGCTCTGAGCCTATGCCTTAAGGAGCCCCAAACTTCTGCCCTCTCCCTCTCTAAGAAACCAGCTCCTGCATGAGAGCAGCCTGGACTAGGCTGCTGGAGGATGTGAGACCACATGCAGGAGAACTCAGCTGCCCCAACAGCCCGCAGCCAGCAGGCTTGAATCTAACTTCAGACACAGGAAGAGCCCAGCTGAAATTAGGCAAAGCTAGCTGAGGCTCGAAGACCCCATCTCAGCATCCCTACATATTCACGAGATAGATAAATGCTCATCATTTAAGCCACTGGGTTTTGTTACCTAGCATTAACATGATACTAGACAGCTGATACATAGGCCAACTGATTTGTAAATATCCAAAATTTAAACAAAACCTTTTTCAAATGCCTACTGAAGTACAATTCCCACACATTTCTGAATCACTGGAAGAAAGCAAAGAGTGTTTATTCTGGTCATTCCCAATCATACACTCCCACAGTTATAAACACAATTAAATTACATGTGAATTACAGTGCCCTCCAGAGATGTAGCAATAGTAGCTAAGGCCAGTCATGAAAAGAAAGACACTTGGCTTGGAATATAAGGTAGTCCTCAGCGCAATTCAGACTGGCTGAAAAAGCAGTGTTGTTTTTATCGCACTGCACTTTTACACGTGTGCTATGTTACAGATTTCACTGTTCATGTTCCCTCTGCCTAATTGTAAAACTCAAGCACCTTCAAAGAGTAGAATAGATTGCTTAGTTTCCGGATGACACATGTAGGTACTAGAACATTCTGACCCTGACATTCTGAACCGTTTCATAGCCTACCAAGGATAACTGTCAACCAAAACAGTTTGGGATGAGACAAGGAGACTGATTAAATTAGGTGCCTGAAATAGATACTGTTAAACTCATTTTGCCTTTTGTCTGGAGCATGTGATTCCTAAACCTAACCACTGAGCTGTGGCATGAACTTAATTAAAACCTAATAATAATGATAGTTATGGATGGAAAAAGAAATGGTTATTTCAGGTTTATGGATGAGACAAGGCTTGCTCAAAAACCTTTTTCTCCTTTAGTGCTGTTTGTTCAACTCCTCATTTTAGAGTTTGTACAGAGGGTCTATCTTGCAAAATGATGAATGCTGGAAGCATATTTTTAAAGGAAACTTATCAGTAGTCCATTTCAGAGAGGATTCTGACTGCAATCAGGCTCACTGCATTTTCATCTAACAACTACAAAGCTCTTCTGTGTGATTTTGGCAGGTTTAGAGCACCACTATGTGGTCTGTTAGTGAGTATGTGAATACATGTATATATTTTTCAAACATATATATGTATATGTGTGTGTGTGTATATACGTATATATACACATATATGACAAAACAAAAAAGCATTGTGGTATTTCTCTTAGAAAAACAAGATCATTTGTTTGCAAGAGTTTGAAATGCAAGCAACCTTTAAAAACAGTAAATGAGACCTTTGCATTTAATTGTGCAAAAACAAAAATAATTTGGTAGCTAATTTTAACAAATGGAAAAACACCCAGACCATTTTTTCCAAAGGATTCTGTCTTAATGCATTTTGCTATTGTGTTTCATCTGCATGTGGTACATTACATTTAATGGAAATCACACAGTCCAATTATCTCTCCTAGGGGAAGAAGAGAAAGGAAAGAAGAGGTAGGGGAATCTATTGTAAGCACAGGGAGATGCCTTTGGCAACTTAATAGGAGAAGGAAAAACAGCCCGTGCTTTTCAGACATCCATATAAATCCCGCACGCTGGTATCTCTCCGGTTAGAAACCCCAGAAGGGGCATAGCTTAGCCTTACCAGGAGTGGAACCAAGAACCTACTTGCTCCTGGTGTGGGTGCTGAAGACACTGCAGTTTTGTTGTTAGAAAAACTGCTAAACATGGCTCCTTCTCTAGCAGATGCATTAACCAGGGGACACAGTTAAGCCTGTTCTCTCTTGGCACTCAATCCAGGAAGCCAACTGTCGAGCTGATTTCTGCTGAAAGATGCTTCCAGTTGCCTAAAAGCATAATTCAGCCTCTAGAAGTTTTCATCTTAAAATGAATGGCAAATGATGTTACAGTGGATTCGTTTCAAACTAGGAAAATATTCTGGACTCTTCATATAAAACTCAATGATCGAAGCTGCACTGGCCCATCCTGTAGACACCAGCCACATGTGGCTATTTAAATTTTAATTAAAATTAAATTAAACTAGCTCTTTAGTTGCACTAGTCACGTTTCAAGGGCTCAATAGCCACTTGTGGCTGCTGTTTGGACAGCACAGGTAGAGAACATTTCCAGCACGGCAAAGAGTCCTTTTGGACGGTACTGGTCTGCTAATACCTGAGCTCCTGCCTGCATTTCATTATCTGTTAAACCGGACACTGGGTGACAGCCTGCATTCCAGCACTTGTCTCTTAAATGCTTTTTCCCTTTCCCCTACTCTTCACCCCCGCCTCCCCACCCCCTTATATGGGATCTATGGAATTCTGGTTATTTGTACCTACTGATTCTAAATCTGGGAGCAGTCCCATGTTCCAGGATAGGGGATAGAGACAGATATCTTCAGTGCTTATGACAGATGGCAGGAAGTCATAAAGGTAGAGATAACTTCCAGAAAAAAAGGGCAAAGATTGCAATAGTGAGCTAAAACATCCCATCTCTACCCATCAGGCATCTCATTCCCTTTTAGCCATAAGAATTCTGTGCAGAGGCATGAATCTGCAAGACAATTGTACATGCTGTGCTGAGGATAGAGGTTTCCTGTGCCTACATAAATCTTAGTTTAAACCGCATCTCTGAGATAAACATTATCTTTTCAGAGGGACCCACCTGATTTTAAATTGCAAATCTCCCCTGACCTCTTCCTTTGACACATGTTGTCCATTTCTCCTCATGTTAAAATGCATGGTCCAGGAGATACAGATTTTGTCCTTGTGGTCCTCTGATCTAGCCAGGCTTGGAGAAAAGTGGTAAAGAAACTGTGGCAAGCTCTTACTAAATATTTATTGAATGAGTAAATACATTGCTTGGCTGTCTGCCCAAGGATAATAATGCCTCCTAGTTACTTACGCCAGGCGAGAGTGGCTTCTAAGTTACCCCAAGTTCCCAAAGGAACACAGCTATTAACCTTGACTCTCTGATCCCTGTGTCACACTACGTACTGAGAGAATCTTATACATCTCCTGCTCTCCTCCAATTTATCTCTGTTCTTTTTGATCCTACTTGTACTTTGAAACTCCGTTTCTTTCTTCTTGAACTTTTGCAGTAGATCCCAAGAGGTTTCCCAATACCCAATCTGCTACCCCACCAATGGCGCCTTCATAATGATGCAAGAGTTATCAAATCTCAATGAAAGCGTTCTGCAGGTCTTGTCTGTGGCAGGAATGCAAAGGCCTCCTTGATCTCTACCACCAAATACCCCTTGAGTCCTACAAGCTTCTTAATAATCGGTGCTAAATTAATTAGGACCCTCTTGGTTGCAAAGGACTGATTACTTTTGGCTCGCAGTCCAAAGGGACTTGATTGGCACAGGGTATCTAAGGATGGGCTGAACAATCCAGCCGTATGAGCTTCAGAAGTGCAGCCCAGCCTCAGAACCAACTGAAGCCATGGATTTAGAAATTTCTAAGACTGCCTCTCATCTTTGCCTCTCTCTGAGCATCGGGGTTAATTTCTGTCACTGCAGAAGGCCTCTCCCCACATGGTGGAAACCCTACCACCACTAACTCCCAAAGATTCTATCATATACCTTCATCCCCGGAAGAGAGAGAACACAGGCTCTCTGAGATTTAAATCCCCCAGGGCAGACTCATTGCCTTGGCCTGGGACAGGTGCTTCCAGGAGGGCAAGGCAAGCTGTACTAACATGGAGGCTCCCTTATTAAAGACAAGGGTGGGGAAAAGGAGGGATTGTCAGAGACGGGTGCTATAAACTCTCACAGGTATCCAATACAGGAACCAGACTTTCTCAGGTTTTAAAACCTTTGTAGCACAGTGTCTCATTATCTTTAGATGCTCAATAAGCATTTGTTTACTTGTGACAAAAATACAACATTTTGATAGCTGAAGTAAATAGAAAACTCAAAGAACTTTAACAAATCCATATCATTATTTGACTAGTGCAGTATTTTAGTTGAGCCTCTTACTACCAAGAGGCAAGGCATGAAAATTATTCTGTTTCTAGAACCCAACTAACAGCTGCTTCATTGTCCCAAAATAAAAATAAGAAGCTACCTTGGAAACAATAAATAATTGTTGTTCGAAACCTGAATCCTGGCTCTACTGTTTTTAGTGGAGTGACTTGGGCAAATTACCTAACCTTTCTATACTTCAGTTACGGTGTCTATAACATGGGCATTAAAATAGTACCTATTAAATGGATAACATGTATAAGACTCTGGGAATAGTTCAAGGGGTATAGCAAGGCAGTGTTTCTCAAATGAGTGTGACTTTGTCCGCCCCCCCCCCCCACCATGATATATTTGGCAATGTCAAAGAGATCTTTTGTTGTCACAACCAGATAGGGTGGGAGGCTACTGGCATCTAATGGGTAGGGGCCAGGGATGCTGCTAAATATTCTACCATGCACATGACATGCCCCCCCACAATAAAGGATTATCCATCCCAAAATGTCAGTAGAGCCAAGGCTGAGAAACCCTGTATTAGGGAATCATTCATTGTTAGTTATTATTATTATTAGAAATAACAATCAAAGCAGCAAACTCTTATACAATATTTACAATGTACCAAGTATTAATCACTTCACATATATTAACCAAATTTAATCTATAGCAAAACAACAACAACAACCATGTGGTAGGTACTATTTATATCTCTATCCTATCAACAAAAGGGTATAATGACAAGGATTCCATCTGTGTTTCTCCTGGATGGAATCAGAACTCATAGTTCAGTAAATCTCTGTGAAAAATTGTTCTCATTGGGAGATATGTTTTATTATAAGAAGACTATAGATTTTGAACATTCTTCTCTTCTGCCTCTACCTACTCACACACTTTTTTCTTTTAATGTTTATTTTCGAGAGAGAGACAGACAGAGCATGCACAGGGGAGAGGCAGAGAGAGACAGGGAGACACAGAATCCAAAGCAGACTCCAGGCTCTGAGCTGTCAGCACAGAGCCCGACGTGGGGCTCGAACCCATGAACCGCGAGATCATGACCTGAGCCGAAGTGGGAGGCTCAACCAACTGAGCCACCCAGGCGCCCATCACACACTCTAATTCACATTTTAAGAATGTTGGAATTCTCATATTTGTTTGTTTTTAATCAGATATTCAAATACAGTAGTTTCCCTTCCTCCTCATTGCCCAGCCCCTCCCCTCACTATTAGAGGTTGCTTTGCAAAGATTAGAGCAAAAAACTAATATGAAAAGATAGGAGATTTGGGTATTTATTCTAAAGCTTAAGTTGGCTTTCCTGCACTTTGATGTATAAGCCTCTTTCTGAATTTTCTCCAAATACATTGAGTGATACTATGAAGGTAACTTCCAAGGCAAAGGTCTGCAAGATGGCGACAGAATGTTGAACATCCTCTGTCCCTGGGGGACATTAGGGATAAAAAAGCTTCTTTCTTGGATTAATGCAGTTGTTTGAAAACTGATTAATTATTGAGCCATTAGCTTATTTTTTAAAGATCTCATTTTACTCAGAAACAGTGCTCTGCAGGCTTTATATTTTTAAGTATTTGTGTGTGTGTGTGTGTGTGTGTGTGTGTGTGTTAAAGCTGACAGAAACTGAATTATATGTAATCAAATGGTTGTTCTTAAAACCTAGTACAGTGGAAAATTGAGGCATTCAGCCAAATCCTTACTCTTCAATACAAAAATACCTCCTACTTCTCAGGTAATACAGGTAACCTTAAGAAAACTAAAAGGTGTCCATTTATCACCAAGATTTCAAAGGCCGTACCTTTTCTGTATTTACTGACCTTTATTCACTCTCAATGACCTAGAGTTTCCATGATGAAATGTAACACTTACAAAAGCATCTGAACATAGCTCATCAAAATAGCAAGGGATTCAAACTTTAATCAAATCAAACTAAGCGTATCAACAGGTGTAGCTTGCTTAGATTTAAGAAAAGAAACTCAGGGCTTCTTGAGAGAACATCCTGGAAGTGCCCATAGCTAGTAGATTTGATGAAACATATGTTTGATTTACCTATTTTATAGTATCTCTTCTAATCCAATACACTACAACTGGAAGTCAGAAGTCACAAAATATAAAACAAAACAAAATCAAGGGTCCTTCCTCCTTATAGTAAAGGAGTAAGCAAAGAGGCACTCTTTCCCCCACTGGGGACCCTGCATCCTCAAGATGGCGTCTGGCTTCACAGCTGCAACTTTCCTTACCATAGCACTTCCTTCCCAGACCCTTCAGGTATCCTTTCTGTCAAGTCCACTATGAACTCTCTCTCTCATATGGAGCTTCACTAAGAAAAGTAAACACGTGATGTGACGTTAAGATCTTATAATAGTGCTCTGACAAACACACACTGCTTTATGTATAAAGGACTGATGTCATTTGTAAATGAGGGTCACATATAAAAGACCCTCAAGGGTGTCATCTACTGGACTAGCCTTTGTGTTGAGTTTGGTGGATGGTTGAAGATAATTAAGATATTGGACATGTCTAGGGGTGAGCTGAACTGTCGGAGAAATAAACGTATCTTTTCTTTGAACCAACTACTCCTGAAAATGAGTTTGTTGTACAGAATGTTTTCTAATAAGGTTTTTCACAGTTTAGTTAATAAATACAGAAGGATTTTGAAATATTTACATCAGCAATAAATCTTTCAGGTGTGTCTGAACACAGACTCCATGAAAGATAAATATTGTACTTTTAGAGATGCCCCTAAAAGTTCCAGTTCTACTCTCAGAAGTGGGCCTTTTTGATGGAATACTTAGAAGTGCTCTAAGCATTAATAGGTTGTTTTCTCTATCTTATTCTTGAGTCAAGATGAAGATTGGTCCAGGGGCGCCTGGATGGCTCAGTCGGTTAAGTGTCCGGCTTCAGCTTAGGTGATGATCTCACAGTCCAGGGGTTTGAGCCCCACATCAGGTTTTGTGCTGACAGCTCAGAGCCTGTAGCCTGCTTCAGATTCTCTCTCTCTCTCTCTCTCTCTCTCTCTCTCTCTCTCTCCCTCTCTCCCTGCCCCTCCCCCACTCATGCTCTGTCTCTCTCCATCTCTCAAAAATGAATCATTAAAAAAATTTTCTTTGAAAGATTAAGATTGGTCTTTTTAATTACCAACCTACAGGACGAATATTTGATTAGGGAAACACCGAAGTATTCAAAGGTGGGAAGACTAGTCCTGCCCACACTAGGTCATGGGGTGACAAAGCTGGGCTGTTCCTCCTCAGTCCCCTTCCTTTTGCAGTGGTTCAAGCTCATGAAGGCAGAAGCTTAGGGCAAGAGCTCAGGTCTCCACTGCTAGAACAGTGTTCCCGCTACGACACTGCGTTGTTAGTTTTCACTTGACCCCCTGGAACATATCCACCCAGAACAGCCAAGCAAGTACACACAGGTCCCTCTTCTCAGAGTCTAAAACAAGATGAGACGGTGACAGTCGGACAGCAGGCCTGAAGGTAATCAAGGCACTACTTTCGTCCCTTTTCCTTGTGTTTTCCCTAACATCTGTCTTGGTATGACCATTAGCAAAGTTTGCTGCTATCAAATCTCCATTCTTCACCTCACAAGTTGAAGAGGATTAAAAGGATGGGTGCAGTAGGAAACTTGGATGAAATAAGGCAGATTTAAGAGCCTATAGAGAAAATTTTAGGCCGACTGGGCTTTGGGGAGTATTTGCAAAACTGAACTAGACATTGGCCTGGTTGTCATGGAAACCAGCAGGGCTGAGAGGCAGGGATGAGCACACGCTAGCAAGGAAGGTTCTCCCTGAAGTTCTGAGGGATCATATGAACTCCCAACCCACCTTTGGGCTTGAAATCAGCCCATACTGCTCCACGGTAAAGCTACAACATGGCGCTAAAAGCATTTCTACAGTTAAAAATGTTCTGTAGCTTTCTTTGTTGTGTTAGTTAGAAAAAAAAATCTATATATTGTGTTCTGGGCTCCTCCTATCTCTTATCTACTACAGAACAGGAGCAAAGGAGAGAAAGATGGGGCATGAGCAAAGAAGTCATTTGGCAACGTCCTATCGATTTCCACTTCCTGCTTCATCAAATTACAGCAAAAAAAAAAAAAAAATGTTTTTCACAGACGGTGCTCATGGGGTGTCAATTGTCAAAATGTGTTTGCGGAAAAATTCCTTTCACAAAAGACCTCATTTTGCCAAGGAAGTAATTTTTGGCATGTGAGTACAGCTCGTTACTTTTTATCTTTTAAATCCTAAGAATTCAGGTTATGGGATTTTTTTGTTCTTGTTCTTTGTCTTAATTTAAGATGATTTCTGTGAGTGTATGCCCGTGTGCATACACACACACTTATATATGTATTACAGGTGCCTATGGGCATGTATGTCTATAGACACGAATTCTTTTTTTATTATCTCACGTTTTCATTTTAATGCTGTTTATTGTTTTGCAGTTGGTATATATTATTTCCTCTGCTTTGGAAATTTTTATGTAAATTATGCTTAAAGGCATTTAATATTTTGTCTTTACTGATAAGGGAATAGTTAACGTGTGTTACCACTGATCAGGTCCACATATAATGCTATCTCTAGTATCCTTTCCCAGTACACTGAAAACAGTTAAATTACTTTTATATAATTATATGAAACTCAGTATAGTATATTTAAGAGTTTGCAATCCTAAAGAAAGGGCTGCAGAAAGTAGGAGGGATGGGTAGAGCTCCAGGATGGTACATTACTTATTTGGGCCAATGCATTGGGGGGGGGGGGGGGGGTTGATGAATGTGGGAACAGAGAGGTTCTGAGGGTCAGGTGGAACATGGGACTTGTCCAGATTGCTTTGCTCTCTGTCTTCCCCCTTCCCTTCCAGCTGATGGGGCTTATGTCCCTCTACATGCAGGCTCAGGCCTGCCCACAATTTAGGTAAGTTGAGGCTCTGGGCAAATCGGGGACCAGAAGCCCACAATTCCAAAAGTGGCTGGCTTTGGTCAATTTCTTTGTTGTTGGACTTACACATCGTTTACTCTTCCCTTGCTTGAATCATGACAACCATTGGCTGTACTCTTTACCTAGGCTCACAGCCTTCTGTCACCTAGTTGTCCAAAGCTGATTTATCATCTCTGTTGACAGATTCCCTCTGGATCCCTGGTAACCTACTGACCACTCTACCTCTTCAGTTGATGAACAGTCTGAACTCAGTCCGTGGTTTGCCCCAATTTTCCACCTTCTTTTCCAGGTACTAGCTCATTACTTCACAGAACTCCTTCGTTGTGCCTTCCTGTACTGCAGAGACATAAAAGCTGAAACCTGAACTTCCTAGCCTCCCATGCAACCAGGGTTCTGGATATGAATTAGATTCTACATATTAGATGCACTGGAATGAGATCTGAAAGACAGAAGCAAGTCCTTTGAGGCAACGAAGCAACGGAAATGTCAAGCTTTTGTACACCACTTTTCCAGTGTCTATTCTCCAGCTTTCTAGGTGTTAGGAGGCATTTGCAGGGGAGGCAGTAGCCACATTCCATCGCTGGCTTATTGAGGGGCCATTCACCGACAGCCACAGTGGCAGTAGGGGAAGCTGCTCGAGAAGAAAAGCTAGTAAAAACACGACAAAAGGGGCCAGCCAGATGCCCGAGGCTGGATACTCCCCTTGCATACTTTTGGCTTCTGTAATCTTGTTTGCCTCCTGTGTTCACCAACTTCCCAGATAGCACCACTGTTAAGGGCCCCCTCCCTTTTTTTTTTTTTTTTTTTTTGTCTCTCAACCCCCTACCCTCTCAGCCATAAAAGGAGGCCAATGGCAAGGTTTGGGGCTCAGCCTTTGGAGGTGATTCCGCTGGGCTGGCACTGGTGTGCAATAAACAGTCTTTTCTGATTCCCCAAGTGTGTGTGGCTTGTCTCTCTTGTGCACCAAGTATTTGCTGTAACAGCTCCATCCCTGGACTGCGATCTCACTGATGCCTTTTAAGCTCAGCTGATCTAGTGGAGGCCTCAGAACCAATACAAGTGTACTGGCAGTCATCCCTGGATATCAAGGTTAGAATCCCTTCTCCCAGGCCTCCCAATGGTTTGGAAATTCTAATTCCTTGTATTAAATCACCTATGCCCTAAAATACCTAGAGTGGTTTCTGCTTTCCAAATGCAACTCTGATTGATAGATCAACCATGGGTGGGATTCTGTGAGAAGTGAGGGAAGCCAAGAGATGACAAAGCCAAAGAATTTAGCAGATGAGAAGTGGATCCCAGAAGGGACAGAAAAATCAGGAGGGAGCAAAAGTTCCACTGGTCAAATCAGGCAAAGCCCAGATTCTGAGCCCTCAGAGCCACAAATACAGGGGATGAGCCCTGATCTCAGAGAAACAGCTCTTTTCTTTGGCCCTTTCTTTTTGTCTTTATAGTCAGATTTAAACCATGCTGACCCCATAAGTATTATTAATAAAACAGGTGAACAAATTATTCCCGGGCCTCTCCGAGTGGATTGAGCCAGATGGATCTGCCTGGGTTTATTTATTCTACCTGTGTTAGGGTTCTCCAGAGAAACAGAACCAGTAGGATATATTAAAGACATATAGGAAGAAGTTTTTCAAGCACATTAAAGGTTATTAGCATTCCACTGTTGTCAGGCTACATAAACGGAATATGTGTCCTTTCAAATACACTTTGAAAAATTAAGAATTAAAAGAGAGAGAGAAAGAGAGAGAGGTGGTTGTTGTGTTTTGTTTCTTTTGTGAGGGAGTGACTTGCACAATTATGGAAGCTGAGAGACCCCCATGATCTGCCGTCTGCGAACTAGAGGTCCAGGAATGCTAGCGGTGAAGTTCCATTCCAAACCCAAAGGCATGAGAACCAGCGGATCCAATGGTGTAAGTCTTGGTATGAGTTTGAAGCAGGACAGGAAGGGTCAATGTTGTAAGCGCTGGTCCAAGTCTAAAGGCCCAAGAACCAGGAGGACCAATGCCTGAGGGTGCCTGAGGAATGGTGTCTGGACTTTAGCCAAGAGAATGTGGATTTACCTTTCTTCTGTCTTTTTGTTTTATTCACACCCCCGTGGATTAGATGATGTCTACCCCTACTGGTAAAAAGGATTTTCTTTACTCAATCTACCAATTCAAATGCAAATCTCTTCTAGAAACACCCTCACAGACACACTCAGAAGCAACTTTTTACCAGCTATCTGGGCTTTTCCTTAGCCCGATCAACCGGACACATAAAATTAACCATCACACCCCCTGTGCATACATGCTCCTGAAATATATTTTTGAGATGAAGTTAGTTAAACATTATGATGCTACAGACAGGAGTTAAGTTGGAAAAAGCAAGAGTCACATGACTTCCTCACCAGCACGAAAGGGGATTTCAAGAACAGTAGCTATTTCTTCGAATCAAACTCTTGCCTGACTCCCTCAGCATCTGTCCGAGCTCCTACCCCCTGCCTTTGAGGCCTTTTAAAGTCTCCTACCCCCTGCCTTTGAGCCCCGGAAAGTGAAGAGGAATTCCAAATACTAACGAATACCATGAATTGTCAACTGCTTTAAGTACATTGTGTTATTTAATCTATAACAACCTATAAGCTACATCTGTTAGGTACTGTATTCTAGTACCTGTTATGAGATAGATGCTATGATACCATAAGGTAAAATACTATTACTATCACCCTCTTAAAGACTGCAACCAAGAGATGTTAAGAAACATGCCCCAGATCACATGGCTACTAAGAGGCACAGTCTGGATTTGAACCCAAGCCATTGCAAGCCAAAGACTCTGCCTTACCTTCTTGGGACTTGCCTCCCCACAGGCTCTCTTATGCCCTGACTATATGGAGTAACTCGCAGTGGTCATGGATTTTTTTTTTTTAATTTCTTATTTCCACTACACTCCCTGAGATAAGCACAAAATAAGTTTGCAAGCAAAATGTGTACCGTGATGCTCCTGACGTTTCCTGGAATGGGGCAGTGGCACAAGGATTTCCAAAGACCCTCACTATAGCTGCTCTCCAAGGGCAAGTGCTGTTCTTCGGGGTCCCTGAGTGTCAGAGTTGGCCATGGGTCCTCCTTGCTGTTATTCGACAATGCCTCTATATTAGCGTTTGAGGGGAGAAAGCTATTCTGCCAGGGAAGAGCCGGCCCAGATGGAGTTTAAGGAAGACAATGGAACACAAAATAACTCTTAATTGTGTGTGGGAGAGCACATCTGAAGGTAATAGGGAAAATCACAGAATAATGAGAAAAAGTTGTAGATATAATGAAATGTCCCCATTGCTGCTATTTATGTGTATCCCCTGTATGTGTATTAGGCTTGTTTTGCTGTATTCTGTTATTTTCCTGCTGAGGCCACCCTTTCCTCTCCCACGTCAGCAGAGACCTTTTCTCAGAGGGCAAGTCAGTTCTAATTTTCTATTATCTGGCAAGAGGCAGTTTCTCAGTCAGAAAAACGAAACCGGGAAGGAGAGTCTTAGGGAGAAGGGAAAAGAAAATCCTGTCACATGCTGGTCTCATTCCCTTGGGGCTAGGCCCAGACTCCTAGGTGCCTGTCCTAGGATGATGGCCCACTCACAGAGTGAGAATGGGTTGAATCCTAAAAGCCCAGGAACTAAGCTATCTCTGAGAAACCCGATTATTTGGATTTATGTTCCTTTTTGTGTTTATCTCTCTTTGGCCATGTCCTGACCTATAGTAGCAGTTTGTAGTAAAAATATCTAACATTTACTGAGCACTTACTATGTGCCTAGGACTACATTATGTTTTCCTGGAATTACCTGATTCAGTGCTCCTGAAAGTCCCAGGACATAAGTATTATATGCACGCCAATTCTACGGATGAAAAAAACGAGACTCAGACGGATAAAGTCACCAGCCCAAGGTCACAACAGTAAAAAAAAATGGCAGACAGTGACTTGAACCTAAGTCTTTCTGATGCCAAAACCACTCTTAACCACTTGCCTTACTGCACAAGAGAAAACAATACCTTCCCTACTGGCCTTGCCTCAGCTCTGTAATGAAATAATAAGGAATCAGGTATCCACATTGGCCAGAATGTTACACAGCTGGAAATATATGGAAGGTCTACGTGTAGGTGACAGGCATAAGTAATGTGAAATCCTCAAGAGCCAGGTGAATTCAGGAGACAAGAATTAAAGCCTCAAAGATCTTTGCCATTTCCCTCTCTTACCAACCATCGAGAGCCTAGGTGTTATTAATAGCAAGATGTGATTTTCCTCATATAAAGCATGGTGGCCAAGGTTTACAGCCTGGGGTAGAGAAGAGACTTCCAAAGAAAAGCTATATTTCATCTGGGATTAGCAGCACCCCTGGACTTTGTAATCCCATTTGGTTCTTTTTATTTGCTGGTATGAAATAAATGAGGCCATACGCAAGTCTTCTTCCTTGATTGGGGAAAAAAATAGCACGTATATATCAGAGAGCTTTAAGGCAATGGGGAACTTGAATGAACTATAGATATTATTCACAATACACAGTTATTATGTTACACAGGAAGAAACCAGGCTGCTGAATGGGTTATATTTTCTAAAAGTCAGCCATAAAGAAAGGTCAAGCAAGCACAGGATCATGTTCAAGTGGCCTTTCACACTAACCATCCAGGAGTTTTACCAGGGACCCAAGGTGATTCATCAATTTATTTATTCACTCTACAAGTGAATGCATTCCCTGAGCCAGGCATTGTGCTAGACAAGTGGTGTAGAACAGTGAAAGTATCTGGCCTCACATTACCCAGACGTTGTTTGCAACTCTCCAACTCAAACACGCTATTGCCTTCCATTATGAGCTGGGAAAATACCTACGCATGGTGCCAACCGAATCAAACCAGCAGATCAGAAGGGCCAAGTATCATTACAAAAGCCAGACCAGTTGCTCACCCAAATGGAGCCCCAAGTGCCCATAGGAGCAGAGTTTGGAGGTTCTTTTACTCATCTACCTCTAACTTTGAAACGAACTTCATTTGCCCACTTTTAGCCACAAGCAGCAAGAAGGGGAGAAAATGACCATGAATGGTCTTTCAATTGAGAATCAGCAGCATTAGCAGAAGTTTTTCAAAGTCTGGACGCCCTGGCTGATAAACAGCAGGCACACACACATCCCATGCCAAGCACACAACCCTCACTGACACTGGACCTCCATCCAGACTTGGTTCCAGACCTTCAGTTCTCTCTCATATATATGTTTTTGATTGATTTGCTTTTTGCCATTATCTTTCCAGGTCTGTGTTTAGAAGCCTTTCCTTTTTTTAGTGTTAACTTTGTACTCTTCTGTTAGCTTCCTTTCAATTAGCTTATTTGAAGAGTTCTTTGAAGATGAAATGTCCTATGTTAAATGTGAAACATTAACCCTACTTGCTCTGTAAACAAACAATGTGAAGGTCATGAAAAGCTAGCATATTAAACCAGAAGCAAACGGAAAAAAGGCAATTTCCGAAAGAAGATAAAATTTAGTAACAACAATACTAATAATACCTGATGGTTTAGAATCTCCTCTTTATTTGCCCTCTTGGAAATATTGACTCATTTATCATTAGAAAGTCCCATAAAGCTAAGTTTCTAAGAAGAAATAGCTACCGTCTGTTTCTGGTACCAAAAAGCAAGAGAATATAAGTGCCTGCCCCAAACTCTCAGAACAGAAGGGACAAAAGAGAAGCTAGCCCTTTTGAAATGATTTGCATATTTCTGGATTGCCTTCCCTGAAGATGCAGCCTTACAATAAGGCAAATGAATGGCTAAATAGCGATTGGCTAGCAGGCAGAGAAGCAGACGTGGAGCTTAGTTTGAAAGCCGTGAGTGCCTCTCTCTGCTCTTTTTCTCTGCTCATTCTAATCAGTGGAGGTTTAGAAGTATTTCGGAGGCAATTTCCAGATCATCTCATTTGCAATCCAGAAAGCAGCCTCCATGCGGCATGCACCTGTCTTAACTATGAGATTTCAAGAACAGGAGTAGCAGGCAACAATTCATAAGACCTTTTCTGGACCTCTACTAAATCTACTTTTCTAATGAGGAACTCAGAGATACCTCCTGAATGTAGGTGGTGAGCCTGAGCAGGGCTGCATAATCCATTTAAGGGGCTGCTTAAGAGACCGACAACTCAAAGAGATTGGCACCAAGGAGCTGTTTTCATCTCTGTGGTTCTGGGCATAAGTGTTAAACTCACTTAAATATTAAGATATATGGAAGAGGATAATGAAAGTACTCTTCAACCCATGAATTTACACTTTAGACCAGAAAGAGGTCTAAAAAGCTTTCAAAAGAGATGACTAGCTTGAAATACCCTGGAGGAATATTTTAGCCCATCACTTTTTAAAATTTTACTTCCAGTAAAATTTAACACACAAGGTGATATGGGTTTCAGGTGTACAATATAGTGATTCAACAATTCCATACATCAGCCGGTGCTAGTGACCCATTTCACCCATCCCCATTAGGTGGGGCCCCTCTTGTAACCATCAATTTGTTCTCTATAGTTAAGGGTCAGTTTCCTGGTTGATCTCTCTCTCTCTCTCTCTCTCTCTCTCTCTCTCTTTCTTTCCATTGCTCAAGCCCATCACTATTTTTGCCTTGGGGCATTTCCCCTGTTAGCCCAAGCAATGTTTAGAGGGCATGAAGTGGCATAGGGAGAGAGATTCTGAACTCATTCTGTCTCCAATCCTCTAAAAATATCTTTATTCACACACACACACACACACACACACACACACATTCCTCTTAAAGTAAGTGTATTAAGCACTTTGTTCAGATTAGAAAGGTCAAATATTTTGAAGTCCTCAAATTTGTTCCATATCAGGAAAATTGACATATTTTCATCATGAATTCTAATTGGCTAACTAAAACAAAAAAATTACCTATTATCTGGTTTGCTCTCAGTACCTGTAAATAGAAGATGTGCTAGGATTGTTTTTCTTTGATTTGAACTTGAACCAGAATCACCTGGAGGGTTTAAAATGCAGATTTCTGGGCTCCACTCCTAGAATTTCTGATCCAGTGGGTATTAGGTGGGGCCCTAAAATTTGCATTTCTAACAAGTTCCCAGGTAAGGCTGTCACTCGCTGCTCAAGGACCACATTTTGAGAACCACTGGACTAGAAGACCTTTAAGTTATATTTCAACTTTAAGTATCTGGTTTTTATGGTTACCATTTGAAGGGGGAAGCTTCAGTTCAATGTTGAAACTCTTAAGAACCTTCACATTTACAGTGACGCCATTTATGACAAAAGCAACACTATGCTGCAGTGGGATGAAGAGTGGACTTCTCCAAAACTGGTGCTGGGTCAATTGAATAACCAAAAAGGAGAAAAAATATACATATCTGGATCCATACCTCACCACACACACACACACACACACACACACACACACCAATTCTGAATGTAGTGTACATCTAAATGTGAAAAGTAAATTAAAAAACCTTTTAGAGGAAAATATATGATTAAAATGTTTGTGATCTTAGGGTAGACAAAGATTTTTTAATAAGGCATTTAAAAATTAACCACAAATAAAATAAAATTAAATTAAATTAAAATAAAATAAAATATGGACACCTGGGTAGCTTAGTTGGTTAAGCATGTGACTTCAGCTCAGGTCATGATCTCATGGTTCTCGAGTTCAAATCCTGCATCAAGCTCTGTGCTGACAGCTCAGAGCCTGGAGCCTGTTTCAGATTCTGTCTCCTTCTCTCTCTGCCCCTCCTCCACTGGCTCTCTCTCTCTCTCTCAAAAATAAACACTAAAAAAAGTTAAAAATAAATTAACAAAAAAATTAAAATTAACCACAAAGGGAAAACAAAAACTCAACTATATTAATATTAATCACTTCTGTTTATCACAAGACACCTTTAAAAGAGAACGAAATGGCAACATAAAGAGTGAAAAAAGAATATTCACAACACACGTCTGACAAAACACTCATAGAATATATAAAGTACCCTTACAATCCAATAAGAAAAAGATATGAAATCCATTGGAAAATTTACCCAAAGGCTGGAAATAACACTTCACAAAGAGAATAGTCAAGTGAGCAATAAAACATGAAAGTGTATTCAAATTGATTGATTA
Source organism: Panthera uncia (assembly GCF_023721935.1). Classification (NCBI taxonomy): domain Eukaryota; kingdom Metazoa; phylum Chordata; class Mammalia; order Carnivora; family Felidae; genus Panthera; species Panthera uncia. The sequence goes on from NW_026057582.1 coordinate 70,215,460, forward strand.
GTCACCAAGGAAACGCAAATTAAAACAATGTGGTACCACTTACACACCAATCAAAATTGCTAAAATGAAAAAGGCCAACAATGCCAAGTGTAGTCAAGGCTTTGGAACAACACTAACTCTCTTCCACTGCTCATACATGTGTAAATTATCCCAACCACTCTGGAAAATGTTTGGCAGTATCTACTAAGGCTGAACATTGGCATATACTATGAAAGAGCAATTTCGCTGTTAGTTGTGTACCTAGCAGAAATATGTGTATATGTTCATCAGAGATATATACGAGAATGGTCATGATGACATGCTTCCTACTAGCTGAAAACCAGGAACTAGCCAAGTGCCCATCAACAGCAGAATGGGTAAATAAATTATAGTATCTTCACACAGTGGAGTAGTATTCATCAGCATGCACATGCAACAATATGAAAAAAAAATCTCACAAACCTGATGGTGAATAAAAATAGAAAACAATATATATTGTATGATTACATTCATATGAAGTCTTTAAAGAGACATTATTAATCTATGCTATTGGAAGTCTCGTTTCTAATCGCGAGAAGCACAGGTGGGTTTCTGTGGTCCTGGTAATGTTTCTTGTTCTGGGTGGGGTTACATAGATATTTTCATTTTGTGAAAATGCAGTCAGTTATGCACATACGATATGTGCACTTAGCTATACCTCCACATGTAGTTTACAAAAATCATGATGAAATGCATTCCAGTTTCCCTCAGGTATTCCCTTTGGTTCATGTGTCTGTTGTAGTTCTAATAAATCCCTTCTGCTTCAGGTAAAGCCCATTTTTCCTTTTCTTGCTCTTCTGTACAACAGAAACATCAAGTCACTTCTCAGACTCCTCTTTTTTAAGTTAAGAAGTCATTTATTTTACCCCCATCTTTGGATTTTTCCTTGTAACACTGTAATTGAAGAACTGTTTGCATCTTGTCTGATGACTTTACCATGTGTAAACTGACAATGACCAAATCTGACTTTTCCTCTTGGACTCCAAATACAAGGATCCCATTTCTCCCAAATTTGCTTCCCCTCTACTCTTATCCATCTTAGTAAATGGCACCACCTTATTCAGTTGCTCAAGCTGCTCACCCTTGACCTTCCTCTCACTTCTATTCTATATATAAATACATTAGGTCCTATCCATTCTGTGACCAACCCTTCCTGATAGGAGTACTGCACCTTCGTGCATTTTACCATCTTCCCTTACCTGGAAAATGGTTTTAGCCTTGGAGCTGTTGCCTGTGGTCTAGTCTTAGCCTCAACATAAATTCAGACTGTACCATTCTCTTGCTTGGAACCCTCCAGTGGCTTAGCGTAACTATTAAGGACCCAATCCGAACCCCTCATCCTGGCCTTTAAAGATCTTTTTTTTTAATTTATTTTTTTTAATTTTTTTTAACGTTTTATTTATTTTTGAGACAGAGAGAGACAGAGCATTAATGGGGGAGGGTCAGAGAGAGGGAGACACAGAATCCGAAACAGGCTCCAGGCTCCGAGCTGTCAACACAGAGCCCGACGCAGGGCTCGAACTCACGGACCGCGAGATCGTGACCTGAGCCGAAGTCAGCCGCTCAACCGACTGAGCCACCCAGGCGCTCCTTAAAGATCTTTTTGTCAACCTCTTTATCTCATTTCACTTTACCTCTGTCCATGTGCTCTTCTTGGATTCTTTCCCTCCTTAGGACCTTGACACATTTCATCAATGTAGAATATTCTTTTTCCCGAATCCTTGTCTGACTAGTCTTTCTCATTATTCAGGTCTCAATAAAGATGTCTTGCATGAATTAATGAACTGTAGACCTCAATAAGATCGAGAGCGCTGTTCCACCCAACACCTGGCTTTTATGGAGAAATACATTGACTCTGTTCCTCATTACTTTGGCAAAAAAAAGTGTTGCTGAATGTCTTCATGCTAAGCAAACATAGTCCTAGAGTTGAATAATGATCAATGGCTGCATCCCTGGACTAGCACACTGAGACAATAAGAGGTAATAGGTTAGGAGCTCACAGAAAGGAGGGCAAAGGTAGGAGCACTGTCAATGCAGAATCAAGAACTGAAACTAAGGAGGGAGTTTGGGTAGCTGTGATCCAAGAATGTGAGAGGTCCTCACATACATGAGAAGGGCTTTGATGTTAGGCCAACATTTGGCAGTATCAGAAAACTGTAATATCTTTTCTGTTCGGGGCAGGAAACAATCTCCAAACATAGCCTGGGGGCTTGGTATCATATTATGGTATCATATTATACAAGAACAAATGGATAGATTAGGAAGCAAAGGGTAAACAGGAGGGCTCTTGCTTATAAAGGCAAAGTCTGATCCCCAGATGATGGCCACGTATCATAGAGCAAAACACTAGCAACATGTTTCATTGACAGAAAGGAACCTTCAAAATGATTAATTAAACCCTACTGCGTATTTTAGAGCTAGAGTTTTCTGTCCATCTATTTACTCTTCTTAAAAAAAAAAAAAAAAAAACTTGAACAGCAGGAGGGCTTCTAAAGTAGGACGGAAAAAAAAGGAGATTTAACACACCACATCCAGTTTTCACTGTCTCATTAGGCCAAATCCTGTGGTCTTGGTTGCCATCCCCTTGCACAATGCAGCAGGGCTCAGCACTGCAAATACTCTTCTGTAATTTCACTCCTTCCCCATCCCACTGTGGTGGGGCCCTGACAGGCAGCCCAGAGCAAAGCAGAACAAAGAGCCATCCGCACCCCAGAGCAATTGATGCCAATAAACCCTAGGCCTTTGTGATATTATTGGGACATAAACCAACAAATATAACATTCATCTCCTTCTGCAACTGAAAACGTGGCCTAATTAAGGAGGCACAAGAGCTTGCCGGACGGAGTCAGACAGCAAATGCAGGGCTGCCCGCCTCACTCCTCACTTCCAGGTTACGACGGTGCTACCTGAATTACATAAACTCATCTGTAACTCAGCGTTCTCCAAATAATTGGGTTTTTGCCTCTTTTGCTTACCTAGCCTCTAAAAGATTTATGTAAAAGGAATATAGAGTCTCTGAGGACATTCCAACCAAGGAAGGAATTGTGTAGAGCATTTCCAGTAGCCTGCCTACCCGGGGGCTGACCAAAGGCTTAACTAAGCCTGGGGTCACAGAAGGTAAATCCCAGAAATCCACAAAGAGGTAGCAGATTCAGCCTGTCATCCTAGACAGTTATGAGCCAGGAACCAAGGTCAACCTTACAACCTTGGCATAGAAAATTTAAATGGAGGCTGGGGACAACATAGCATAATTTGCATCCTCTCTCCCCAGGTGAGTTAGAGTTTGTCTGGAAATAAATGAACATAGAGTGAAATTAGAGTGTATGTATTTGATTTTCAACAAATATCAAGATAGTAACTCAGTATAAAATTGAAATTAAAAATGCTCCAACTGGTTTGTTTGAAACGCCTGATAAGCTGGATAAGATCACATGTTCCCCCTTCGACAAACTCCCACTCCCAACTATTTCTCTGTAGTGGAACAAAGCAGAGTAGAAGGAACCATGAAATATGGATCATGGGTGGAGAGGAGGCAGGGGAACAGGAAACATGTATCAGTAAGTATGGCAGTTTTAAAGAATGGTCTCAAGTGTTTCTGTACTCCTCCCAATAAGAGATGGACACCTGGGTGTCTCAGTCAGTTGAGTGTCTGACTCTTGGCTTCGACTTGGGTCATGATTCCAGAGTCATGGGATAGAGTCCGTGTCGGGTTCCATCCTGAGCATGGAACCTGCTTAAGATTCTCTTTCTCTCCCTCTGCCACTCTCCCTCCCTCTCTTTCTAAAATAAAATAAAATAAAATAAAATAAAATAAAATAAAATAGAAAAGAGATGGAGTATGTATTCCCTCTTCTTGAATCAGGTGGCCTTGTGGCTGCTTCAACCAAAAGAGTACACTAGAAGTGATAACTATGTGACCTGCAAGGCTAGATTAGAAAAGACCATTCAGCTTCCACCTGGTTCTCTTGGAATATGTGCACTGGTATAGCAAGTGCCATGTAAGAAGTCTGACTTTCCTGAGACCACCATGCATGAGAGACCACACATAGGAACTTAGGTCAACGGTCCTCACTGAGTACCCAGCCAACAAGCCAACCTCCACTGCCAGCTGTGTGCATGAGCCATCTGGAACATCCAGCCTAGTTGAGTCTTCAGATTATGCACCCTAGCCGGCAACTAACTCTAACCTCATGAGGGAGCTCAAGCCAAAATTATCCCTAATTCCTGACCCACAAAATCATAGGCAAAATAAAATAGTTGTTGTCGTTGTTTAATTTTTCTTTAATATGTTATTTACTTTTGAGAGAGAGGCAGAGCGGGAGCAGGGGAGGGGCAGAGAGAGACAGGGAGACACAGAATCCGAAGCAGGCTCCAGGCTCCTAGTTGTTAACATAGAGCCTGATGTGGTGCTCGAACCCACGAACCGTGAGATCATGACCTGAGCTGAAGGCGGACGCCCAACCTACTGAGCCACCCAGGCACCCCATTATAAAATAGTTGTTTTTAAGTTCCTAGTTTGGGGATAATAAATAGTAACTAACACAAGGAAGTTTAAATTGTTTAACGGAAAGACACTGTTCTCATGATGATAGGATACCTGCCCATTAACTCTCATCACAGAGCCTGCTAAAACAGGTATCTCTTTGAGCACAGCCACACACAGCCTCTGAACAAAAACTTAGGCTGGAAGGTCAGAACAATGACTTCCAGGCAGCATTGTCTTCCCTACTTTGAGCTGAGTTCTGTCTCTGTGTACCTTTCACCTATCTGTCCTAATTCTGCCTTGTGATGCCATAATAAGTCTTCTCCCTTCTATATGACATCAGAAAAGATTATGCAAATGTAATAGGTCAATCGAAAAAGAAAAACCTTCTTTGTTCACAGGTCCTTTGAAGCATTAAGACATTAAAGAAGTGTTCTCTCTTGAGATCTCCCTGGGGGTCATAACATTTACAAATTCTTTGCATAGGTACTTCTGTGCAGAAATGTAGGAAATGACTGCATGTGAAAAACTGTCTTTATTACAGATTTTTTTCTTTAAATGTGTTTTAAATACTCAGATCACGAAAATCAAGAAGAATATTGCATACCAAAAAATGCAGTCTGGGTTGAATTATTAAATGCAAACAGCTCAATTTGTTGTTTTTTTAATGTTTTATTTATTTTTTTATTATTTTTATTCTTTTAATTTACATTCAAGTTAGTTAGCATATAGTGCAACAATGATTTCAGGAGTAGATTCCTTAATGCCCCTTACCCATTTAGCCCATCCCCCCTACCACAACCCCTCCAGCAACCATCTGTTTGTTCTCCATATTTAAGAGTCTCTTATATTTTGTCCCCCGCCCTGTTTTTATATTACTTTTGCTTCCCTTCCCTTATGTTCATCTGTTTTGTCTCTTAAAGTCCTCATATAAGTGAAGTCATATGATATTTGTCTTTCTCTGACTAATTTCGCTTAGCATGATACCCTCTAGTTCCATCCATGTAGTTGCAAATATGTTTTATTTATTTTGAGCACAAGCAAAGGAGGGCAAAGAGAGAAAGGAGAGAGAGAATCCCTAGCCCTACGTGGGGCTAGATCTCAGGAACCCCTGAAATCATGACCTGAGCCAAAATCAAGAGTCAGACACTTAATCGACTGAGTCACCCAGGTGCCCCTCAATTTGCTCATTAAAAAAAAAAAAAAAAAAATATATATATATATATATATATATATATATGAAAAATACAGTTAAGTATTTATATTTTACAAATAAAGGAAGGTCTTGCTCAGTATAACTTCAAAGACTATGAAGAAGAGTTGATAGAATTACTTATATACAAACTCAGAACTTTTGCTTAATAAAAATATTATGGACAAATAAAAAGCTAATGACAAATGAGAAAAAAATTATTTCTGGCATGGAATAAAACAAAAGATTAAGAATCTTAACACACACATTTAATTCCAGTTAATAAAATGAACATTCCAATAGTAAAACAATTGTACAAACAAAAAAGAAAAATGACAATTCACTATAGAAAAGTACACAAGGCCTGGGGCACCTGGGTGGCTCAGTTGGTTAAGCATCTGACTTGATTTCAGCTCAGGCAGTGATCTCACCCTTTTTGTGATCGAGCCCCGCATAAGGCTCTTATGCGTCACGGAGCCTGCTCGGGATCCTCTCTCTCCCTACCTGTCTGCCCCTCACCAGCTCACACACTCTCTCATCCCAATCTCTATCAAAATAAATAAATAAACACTAAAAAAAAAAAAAAAAAAAAAGACACGAGTCCTATAAATACATGAAAATTTTTTTACCTTTCTTTCATGACCACTGAAATTAAAATTAAATAACCCATGTCATCGTTTTAATTCTTTAGGAAATTTTTTTTTAATTGCCAATAACCATGGTTGGCAAAGGTGTAGGAAAGGCATTCTCCTGTACACTGCTTATCAGCCATTTACTGGCCCAATCTTTCTATAGAACGCTTTAGTAATATAAATCAATAATCCTTAAAACAAGCTTCCTCTACAACTCAGCAAGTCATTGCATACCCCTTAAATGTGGGGACAATCAGTAAACTTCCAAAGTTTTAGCTATTATAATGTTCATCAGAACATCAATTACTATCCAGGAAAAAAAAATTAACTCAACGTGTTTCAATAGGAAAGCGATCAAATAAAACACACTACATCCATGTAATAGAGCCCTATCCTGTGGTAGAAAAATTAGGAGTAAGAAAATACACACAGATATTAATTTATATAAGCAGGTTACAAAATATATAGGTAGGTTTTATATATACATTAGAAATATTTAAAGTGTATGTTATGAATATATAAAATATTTTATCATATATAAATTATATATCATGTATAAGTTAAAATACATATAAAAACTTAAATATATTAAAATAAATATAAGTTAAATAAATATTAAATAAAATAGGTAATATTTATTTCATATAATTAAAATAAATATAAATATATAGGTTGTAACTATATCTCAATTTTGTTTTGTTTTGTTTTTAATAGAAAAATAAGGATCCCACCAAAATATTTTTAGTGGCTATCTACAACCATGGAAGATTATGAGTAAGTTTTATTTTCTTCTTTGTGCTATTTTATACTTTCTGAATTTTCTACAATAACCATTTTAATCTTAAAAATACAGGGATAGATATGTGGACCCAAGCAGACACATTTAACGTTTTGTGAAGTCTACTAACTATTCAAATTGTGTGTCAACAAAGATATAAGAAGCCATTTCTTGAAGGAGACCAATTTGATAAGAAAAGGAATAGAAAGAAGAAGCGGCAAAGGAAACTCAAAAGAATGGTGCTACATCACGAGCGTCAGAAAGGTATCTCTTTGGAGCGAGACTAAGTAATGGAGTAGAAAGCACTCTGAACTTGGCGAGGGTGGGTGTTGGGACAGTTCTGAGATTACTTGTCTCCATGACCCAGGGCAAGCCACTCGCCACCCTCATGTAAAAATAAACACGTTAGACTACAGAATCTCAAATTCCCAACGAGTCTTTCTAATTAATTAAGACACGATTTCTGTTTCAACAGATTTCCTTTAAGCCAATAATCCCATAACTAGACCTGCCAGACAAAACACAGGACACGCACTTAGATTTGAATTTCAGGTAAGCAGTGAATAACTTTTAATCTATCTCCTGCAATATTTGGGACATACTCATGCTAAAGTATTTTTTTCTTTTTCTTCACCCAATGCAGAACTCTTTTAAGAGGCGATCTCTTCTGGCACCCCAGTTTGAGAAATGCTTATGCTAAGGAATGTACAGATTCTAAAAGATGTGTTGTGTATCTGAACGTTGAATTTAACTTGGTATCCTCTATTTCCATTTGTTAAATCTGGCAATCCTAGCAATACAACCTTCTTACCTTAGGAAACGGGCTGTCATATGGCATTCAAGTAAAATTGTATTTCACTCTCCTGAAGTTATCTTGATATCTTTTTCCCCCCCTTTCTTGCTCATCTCCTGCGTCCAGTCCAATGCTACATTGTAAGTAAAGCTGCTCATCTCAGGATAACCCATTTGACACCTGTCATGTTTAGAAGACAATGGCTGAGGTTGCTGGAGGGGAAGAAAAAAATGTTCTTCCTCTACCCACCTTAGGTTGTCCAGCTGAGGCCCTGTAAATTAGACTGGCCAAAGACACACTGACAAGAGAAAAACCTACGTTTATTAACAGGTTTGTCATAGATGTACACATGGGAGCACACAGTGATGAGTAACCCAAAGGGATGATTAGAACTTGGTCTTATCTGCCCTCTTAGGCTAAACAAAGGATAAGGGCATTTTTGGATTCCAGGAAGGAAAGGCAAGTTATAGGAAGGTCCAGGAAAATATGGCAAACAAAGGCTGCTTAATAAGGTTTAATATATAGATATAAGTTGGTACTTTCCCTATTGATAAGAATTGTTAAGAGTCCTCTTCTTCCTGGTACAGGACAGGGAGGTACCTTCCTCAAACGTTAATTTTCTTAATATGTGCAAATTTCCTTTGCAAAAGGAAAACTTGTACTCTGGCTTTAGAGCTTTTCCTGTAGCTACTGAATCTCAATAGCCTTTAGCTCAAAATAATCCATATGCCAAAGAGATACATTTCAGGGTGGCATTTTCTGGGACCCATCACTACCCAGGAAGAGCACGGCCTCAGGCAAAAAGCTGAGGCAGATCCTGGAGGAGTCACAGATACAATTCTCTTGGAGTGAGAGCTGAGTGGTGCATCTCCCTGGCTCCCACAGCCTCTTGTTGGCGAGAAGCATATAACCAGGATTCACAAGACCCTTCTCTCTTCTCCTTGAAAACCTGCCCTTCCCTGAGAAAGTTAACCAGTCACTATCATTTAAAGCAGGGGGTCAGTAAACTTTTTAAAGAGTAAGATAGTAAATATTTTAGGCTCTTGTGTGCCTCATATGATCTATGGTACACATTCCTCTGCAAACAATCTTTTAAAAATATAAAAAGCATTCTTAGCGAGGCGTCTGGGTGGCTAAGCGTCTGACTTCTGCTCAGGTCATGATCTCGTGGTCCGTGGGTTCAAGCCCCGTTTCAGGCTCTGTGCTGACAGCTCAGAGCCTGGAGCCTGCTTTGGATTCTGTGTCTCCTCTTCTCTCTGCCCCTCCCCCACTCATGCTCTGTCTCCCTCTCTCTCAAAAATAAGTAAACATTAAAATTTTTTTAAAAAAAACACACCATTCTTAGCTCTTGCAAGCTATACAAAAATAGGTTATAGTCCAAATTTTGCCCATGGGTCATTATTTGCAAATCCTGATTTAAAGGGTTGCTGTTCTTCAGGTACTTAATGACATAGTAGAGTCCAAAATTCTTAAGGAATGAAGCTCTCACAGTGGAACTTCGGGAATGAGTCATAATAAGGAGATACCATTATCAAAGAAAATTGCAAATACAAGAAATAGACAAATAAAAGCCCTGACCTAATCTGGTCTTTGTTAATTTTATTGTCAGAATCAAGTATTGACTGGATACCTACTAATGCAGCTAATGCTTGATTAGCTTGGTTTATGAAAGATACACATTTTTAAGTTTTTTATTATTTCAGAGATTGGAGATTTGGATAATGAAAACTTATGCCTGTGTGTATCTTAGAAATATCCAGATGATCATAAGGCTTCTTTGATAAGCATTTAGCAGGTTTTCCAAAATCAAAACATACTCCAACTGCATCTATTAAAGGGAACATATTCTATCCTCCAGCACTAGACAAGTACATTGCTCAATTTAATCTTCAGTGAAATGCTTTGGTTGTTTTTCTGGCCCTCCCTTGGGGCTAAGTGATTTCCTCTGTTTCTTTCCAACATCCATGAAATCAGACAGACCAAACTTTTTGACCTGGCTGAAACCTATTATATGTGTGATCCTGGCCAAGTTATGTAAGATTTCTGAGGCCCAAGTGCCCTCTCAGGTAATGGGTATAGAACTACCACGTCACCTTGTTGTTGGGAAGCTTCAAAATGCTGCCTTATGAAAAGTTCTAACACCATGCCTCTCATTTAGTCAGTGCTTGCCAGAGGAGATCTGTCATCATTCTATCCCCATTGTCTTACACACATTTGCTCACTGGATCTTCTCTTACTAGACTATTCGCTCCCTCAGGTCTAGGATGGATATTTCCCACCTGTCTATCCCCAAGGTCTGTCTCATAGCAGGCCCCAGTTAAGATGCACTGAACTAAACAAAACCACCCATTAATGATGCTCTTGATAGCTTTAATGACACATGCTCTGAACCCGTACTTAGAGAGGCAAGACTGCAGACTAGTTGATCTTGGAATTGTCCTCAAAAATTCTGAGTTGCTCTACTTATATCAAGAATAAGAAGAAAACTTGCAAATAACCACGGGGCGCCTGAAATTGGGTCACTGCTTGGAGAATGCTTTATTATTGGTGGATTAAAGATGAGGCAGGTCTCTAATTGCAGCCTTACCTTCCATACGTCGGTGTCGGCACTACTCAGGGATAAACTTCTAAAATGATAATACTTTGATGTGGTATTAGACTTTCACCATCCAGTGCACTTTGCCACCTATTATTTTCCTTTATCCTCACAACAAGCCCAAGAGGGAGAGCAATTTTACAGATGAGCAAATAGCAGCACAGCAGGTTAAGTGACAGACAGAGGGTCACCGAGTGATCTGAATAGTGGCGCTGGGCTCCCAGACAGCTTCACCCTCCCGGTTTGCAAACTCATCCCAGGATCTGGGTGTGGTCTCTCCACACTCATAGGATAAGGCTCCTCCAGGAACCCAGGGCAGCACAGTGCTGTTTAAGGCCCACTTGGCATTCAGTAAATGTCTGGGGAAGGAAAGAACAAAGAAAAGAAGGCAGGGAGAGAGGGAAGGAGAGAGGGAGGAAGGAGGGAAGGAGGAAGAAAGGAACTAGATGGAAAGGAAATTTACAGTGTAGTAAACTTTTGTGTCTCAAGAGTTACAATAAAAGAGCTATTCAGATATTTGAATGGCAGTTACCTCAACTGTCTTCAAAACTTCATAGTCAGGTCTAGATTAGAGCAGTATCATGATTGTTAAAATATATGTGCTGGACGATTTTTTGTGAAGCCATGATTACTAACTGCTATGGACATACAAAGCTTATTGATTCATTATTGGTTTTTAAAGGCCAAAGTCACAATTTCTTAGTCAAGAGCCCTTGTCCCCATATACAACAAGGTCATTGAGGATGATTTAAGGAGTCCGGTAGATGGTACCTTTATGTGAACAGTGTTTTATAGTTTACAAAGCATCACTACCGGAAGATCTTGGTCTCTCTTGGGTCATCTTGAGAAGGTCATAAAAACTATGGCCTCTATTAGCAGAAAAAAGAAAAAGTGCATTAAGCCCATACACAGACACATTTTTATATACAAGTCAGGGGATATGGGAGTTCCTATACATCTTTTCAAACAGACAACATCCTTATGAGGTACAGAAGCAGGTATTATTTTTTCATTTTACACATAAAGAGATGAAATAACTCAGAAACAGACATGACTTATCTAAAGGAAAAAGTTAATTAGGCAGAACGAATATCAGCTCTTTTAATGCCTGGCCTGACTCTGTCACCCCATGATCAAGGTGCCTACTTGTAGGTAAATGTGGCTCTGTCACTCTATGATCAAGGTGTCTAATTGTAGGTAAATGTATAAAAATTATCCTAAGCAATAATTTGACCTCTCAGCCCATGAGTCAGTTCAAGAAAGGATCATCTTCCCATTTGGTGTCATGGATGTCATTTATTATTTATTTATTATTTCAACTATCACCAAAAAAACTACCTTGCCCCAGAGGCCCAACTGAGATGCTGATGTTGTATACCCATGATGGCCTTGAATTCATAACCACTTAACTCTGTAAGAGTGATGGAAGCATTTTCCAAAGGTTAAATAAAAGTGTCAAAGCACGCGAATGCTGTAATAGGAGTAGGTAGGACACAGGCTAGGGGAGTGCAGAGAAGCCAGGTGGATAAGAAACCAGGCAGAAGGTACAGTGGCTTGGCCTGGGTGATGGCAGTGCAGTGCAAAGGTCACAGTCAGATTCTGCTTATGTTTTGAATGCAGAGCCAATAATCTGTTGATGAATGGCTGTAGGTGTGAGCAAAAGGGAAAAGCCAAGGATGCCTCCAAAATTTTGGTCTGAGCAATAGAAAGGTTGGAGTTGATATTAACTGAGATGAGAAAGAAGGGGATCTGAAGTCTACTCTTGGACGTGTTAAGTTTTATGTGTCAATTAGACATCCAAGTGTAAATGTCTAAGAGGTAGTTGATGTACCAATAAGGTTAGCGTTTCAAGAAGAGGTCTGGGCTAGACATAAACATTTGAGAGTTTTGGTATATAAATGGCATTTAAAGCCATGAGACCAGAGGAAGTCACCAGGTGAGCAAGTATAGATAGAGAAGATGCCCAAAGATTGAGCTCTGAGCACGCCAATGTTTGGCAGTTAGCAGCTTCTAATGGAAGCATCCTGGGTCACATGCTTACGTGTAAACCTAGCACTGCGACCTGGAGATGCTGTGTTCTAATGAATGGAGCCTGACATATCAGAAGCAATCCCTATGGCAAGCATAATGGGATTAATCAGGTTTAGACCAATCAGGGGTCACCCCTGAACCTGGGGAAGAGGGCCAAGGCCAAACCCATCCAAACTGCATGCAGCACCCAGAGGAGTAGAACAGATGTTGAGGAGAGCACCACCATGGCTGCCACACGAACCACACCACTTCAAGGTTTTTGTTGTTGCTGTGAGAGGTTAGACATTAAACAAACCTGAATTTAAGTTTTGGCACTATCACCAACAATATGACATTGCGTCGGTCACTGAATTTTTTAAACCTGTTTCCTTACTTGTAAAATGAGAATAACAGTATTTCCTCTCGGCTTAAGAGATATCTGGGAAGAATTAACCCAGCAATTACATAGAGAGTGCTCAAAGTAATGTTTGATGCATGGTAAATGCCATTATTTTTCTTAGCCTGGTTTCTCCTGAAAGCATAGCCTGAAGCAAAGGCCCATACACAGGCATAGTGTTGGAGAAGCCAGCCCAGGCAACAGTAATACAGAAGGTTGGAAAGCAGTAACAGAATTGGTTACCCTTGCAAATGACAGGATGGATTGCACAGAACATCCTAGAGAACATTACAAAATGTGCCTCAGAATTGTGTGTCCTGATAACAGGGGGAAGCATTTATCCATCGGCTCCTGTTCCTGATTCATCAAAGATGTCCCTCATCCCAACAACCCCGCTCAACTGTCTCACATTTCCAGGTTCTGAAGGCATGAGTCAATGGTTTCATGAAGGTGCTTCAGATAAGACCCAAGGCAAGAAACAAGGGGCAGAGGCTAAGGTGAGGCACTGTCCAACTGCCCTTGTGCAAAGCTGATTGAAGCCAGGACAGAACTGGTCCCTGCACAAGTGGTTGGGAAGAGGTAACGCTGAGCTCAAAAGGTGTGTGATAATTACTTTATTGTCGTAATTATTACTATGCATCTCTGTGAAATCCTTCTATGGGAGATTCTTATCTATGACTCCTGCTCCATCAGATCCACTCCAGAAATGCAGGGATAATTTATTTTCCTCTTTCTGCATCTATAACTGTGTTTTGCAAATAGAACATGGTCAATATTTGTTAAATTAAAATGAATTAATGCGACATAAAAAAACAAAATGTGCGTGCATGTAGATTTCTAATTTGAAACCTACGTATTTGGGGTATGTGTGTGCAGGCTCTCTCCTCTACACATTATTTCCTCCTCTAGCAATTTCAAAGCAGAAATTTGATGTTAAAGTCTTGGACTGCTTTATTTCTTTTGGCTCTGTGCTGGAAAGAAACAACAACAGAAGCAACAAAACCCTGATTTTGTACAAAAGGCAATAAGGCTCCGAATTTTTTTTTTCCTTCTCTAATTGCTTCCCCAGCTACCTTTTCTAGATTTGTAGGAATTGATGGTAGGAGAGACACAGCTCAATTGGCTGTGCAGAGCTGAGCTCCTCCGAGCTTCATTATGGCCTAGGTAAGAAGAAGGCTGCGGGCAGAAGCCTGTCTATCTCCCTGCCTTCTGCGGGAGCTTCTCATATATGCAAAGGTCGGCCTACTTCCATCTCCCCTGTGTTGACTGAGCAGGTCACATGCTCTCACTTTTCACCCTAGTTAAGTAGAATCCCATTAGTTGGATAAATAAGACTGGATTACACTCTATCTTCGCTCGATCTGTTCAGCATTTTCCCACTTGCGAACAAGTTTTTTATTCTTTGTAGTCCCTGTATGAACCGCACACAAAGATAATGTAAAGATAATGGGCAAGGTCAACCCCATGCAAAGGCAAAGTAAGCCACTGCCCACTCTGCATAATTAGAGGGCAAGTCCTTCCCCCAATTAGGGCTTGAAAGCCCATTAATAGTACTTTGTTTCTCTCTGAGAACAGTTTTCCTTCCCAAAGCATCTTCTTTGAGGAAGATCATGCGGTCTGGGGAAAAGAGATTTAGCAAGTTCAGTCTCTAGCGGTTTAACTGGCTGGCCTGCTCAGGGTGCTGGGAGAGGTGGGCATTCTAACCGAGGAGACAGAGAGGGTCCAGGGAAGGCTGCAGGCCAAAGGCTGTGAGGGGGGGCTCGAAAGCCTGGAGGCACGAAGACCCTGCAGGCGTGGGTGTAACCCAATGATGTGACTAGCCAGCCCTGGAAGTGAGAGATGGCCAGGCCTTTTCAAATCCCCAAAACTATCATGCAGGCCCTTTGCTTTCTGTGGTCCCAAATGACAAGCAGATACTGATTTGACCATGGAAGGAAGCCAGAGCCAGGCGGAAGCAAGTGACCAAGCCAAAGGAGCATTGCAGAGGGCACATGAGTGCCCTCCCACCTACGTTCAATAACCCTCCCTGGAGTTTTGTTCTCCCAACCAAAAACTCCATTAGAGTTATCTGTCCTTATCACCTTTTTCTAAAATGGCTTTAACTCCTTGCCAGTTCTGTCACCTTTTACAAAAAAACAAAGCACTTAGCAATTTTAAGCACAATTTACAAATGAAATGTTCCCCCTCCAGTTCTAAAGGCCTCTATCAGATCGTCCTTCAGAGAAAGGAATTTAGTGGAACCAAAGGCCCAGCTCTTCCTTTGCTTGTCCTTAGCCTCCCTTTCTTGTGGGATTTCCCCCACTCTGCTGGCACCCTTTCTCCCAGATATTCCCCCTGCCTTTCTGCCTCAAGATTTTAGAAGGGCATTTGGCCTTTGCTTTCAATTTCATCCACCTGCTACCACCGCGATCATTCTGTCAGGGGGATTTACATTCCCAGGCTCTTTTCTAATTTTGGCATGATAGGCTTCCAAGACTGCTAAAGGCATTTCAGGGATTGTCACTAGTTAACTGTGCAATCAACAATATCTGTGGATCCCCATAAGAGTGCCATATTTAGGGCTGCAGAGGTGAAAATACAAAATTCTGTCCAGAAGGAGCCCACAATCCAGGCACAACTGCTGAATTAATTAAGCAAGGCAGCCATTAGACTGAGGTGGCTCTAATGGCGGAGGCCTTAGGTAAGCAAACCAAAATAGAAGCCCGTAAATGCCTCAAGGTTATGGAATTGAAGCCCAAGGACAACCAATCACAAACAGCCAACTAGGCCTTCCGCTCTAGCCAATCAATAACTTCCTTACCTTGCTTCCACCTTTTCTCTATAAAAGTCTCCAAACTCAGGCAGGTGGAACCCTCCTCACCGGTTTCAGTTTGGTGCTGCCTGATTGGAATAGATGTTTTTCTAACTCACAGTGTTTAATATGCCTCAGTTTATTTTTTTAGCAAAACTGCAAACACGTAACGAATGTACAATAAACACTTCCACAGGGTTCCCCAACTAGAGTCTCCTTGTCAGGAGTACCCATCAAGCCCAAAAGACCCTGCCTGAGAGACGGTTTTCCAGGGAAGAAAGATTTGGCCAACACACAGGACCTTCGTATGTAGCACAGTTCACAGAGAAGCACATTTCTCTAGACTGGAGGAAGGGCACGTATGTGCAGAAGGCAGGAGCATTTAGAACCAACAGAGCCTGGTCAGCTTGGGAATGACATGACCATATCTATTTGTAAGATGGCCAGGGAGGAAACATGGCAGGAGAAGCACAGCTGGAAAAGTTGTGTTTCTGATATACCAGTTGGGGAGGTGGCAAGCAGCAAAAATCAGAGAAAGAGGGTAAGAGCTTGAACGACCTTTTTGAACAAAAATGGCAGGATGAAAAGGTTTCCTCAAATGGTTCAGCTGGGGTTCAAGGCAGTAGCCCGTGCTGCCTCAGAGTGTCCTGCTGACAAAAGGCACTGTGAATGCAGGGTGTGTGTGTGTGTGTGTGTGTGTGTGTGTGTGAGAGAGAGAGAGAGAGAAAGAGACAGACAGACAGACAGAGAGATTTGAACTTTGTCTTAATTTGCCTCACGCTTGAGGTTTTAAAGTTTTCTCCCACTATATCTACTCAGCAAATACTTGCTCCCAGCATCTCAAAAACCAGCTGGCTGTATTTTAACCAGAAAATATTTTTCTCACCTAACAGTGCCTGATTTTTTAGGGCTGCCATTACTGATAACAGATGTTGAAACATTTCGACTTACTTTTTATTTCTTTTTTTTCTCAAGATTTTAAAATGGGCTTTAAAAACATTTTATATAGTTTTTTAGCCTCAATATGTTTTTCCTAACATTATTACTCCTTTTCTTCCAATGCATAATAAAAAAAATTAACAGCTCCTGTTACTGTTTATTTCCCATCTGTTGGAGATGATATAAAATTTCAGATGTGCTTATAAAATACCTACCAAACATGCCAAATATAATCTACACTATACTAAACATTATGTTCATTGTATATATTTTATGTACCACTTCTGGCTAAACTGTGCATTACTATAGCATGAGTCATCCTGTTTAACCTATTGTAATTTTGCCAGACTCAACAGTGGCACTGAAATTGAATTAGGATACAATATATGTATACTACAAAGTATCTGAACTTTTTCTGTAGTTACCTAGTGAACTATATTCTCTTTTAAGGACATCAAAACCGTGGTTGCTAAGCATGTTACATTCACAGGTACAGTATGAAATCCAAAACACTCTCAGCATATGAAATAGCAAAGATGCTGTGGTGAATTTATTTAAAACATTTTCTTGATAGAGGGAAATTCCCGATTATTTGAAGCAGTAGGTAAAAGACTAAATGGGGGCACCTGAGTAGCTCAGTCAGTCAAGCAACCAACTCTTGGTTTTCGGCTCGCGTTATGATCTCACAGCTCAGGGGTTCAAGCCCCTCACTGGGCTCTGTGCTGGCAGTGTGGAGCCTGCTTGAGATTCTCTCTCTCCCTCTTTCTCTCTCTGCCCCTCCCCCACTTGTGCTGTCTCTCTCAAAATAAATAAACAAACTTTAAAAAAAAGAAGAAGAAATAACTGCTGCCTTAAATCTCTCTGCAGACTGCCTAGATGTAAAGCAAATGTCTCTGAGCGGTGCCTTCACTCCATTATGTCATCTCACTTCACATGGTCACTGTTGACTAAAAACAAGCTTCCAGAAGGTTAAAGGAGCTGTCGTTTTCTTGCACAAAGATTGGCTCCTAAATAGTACCTGTTGGGATGGATCTACTGCACTATTAGTAAGCTTCAGAAGTTCCTTAAACTCAATTTCAAGTACACTGTTTTAATGAGAAACAGCAATACTGAACTTCTACACATCCCCTGATGCAAGAAGATGTTGTAGACACACGGTATTTTCCAGACATTCTGAAACATTTATGAGCAATGAGCATACGCACACACCACACACAGAGAATCCTATTTTTTTGTCATGGAAACTCACCTAGCTCCTTCCTCATTATCTTCTTTCTGCTCTATTTCCATTGATGCTGCAAATGGTTTTATTCAGCTGTCAAAATTAATGATGATAAGCTGAGCAAACTAAAGTTGGCTCCTATGTTGCAGTTGTGCTGTTTACCATTGTGTGTTTTACTCTTTGGGGTTCCTGGCATGGTTCCATGTACATGAATTCACTTTGGTTCATTCTTAGCTGATAAACCCAGGGCCCAATCATTGTTCACTAAGAGGAAAGAGAAAGATCTAGAGTGTGATTCTGGATTATCTGTGCACTTCCTTCCAGCTATTAACTAGCCCATAAGGTTCTCAACGCATGACCCAATGACCCCTGGCAGAGTCAAGACCCTTTCAGAGGACCTGTGAGATCGAAACGACTTTTATAATAATATGAAGAAATTGTAATAACAGTAAGAAAATTATTTTTATAATCATGTGATTTATTTAAAATAATACCAAGAGGGGCGCCTAGGTGTCTCAGTCGGTTGAGTGTCTGACTCTTGATTTCGGCCCAGGTTATGATCTTACAGTTCGTGAAATCAAGCCCTCTGTCAGGCTCCACACAGAGCCCACTTGAGATTCTCTATCTCTCTCCCTCCCCCGTTTGCACTCACATGTGCACACATGCGTGCTCTCTCGCTCTCTCTCTCTCTCTCCTTCAGTATAAATAACAAACAAATAAATAAACATTAAAAATAAATAAAATGGGGTGCCTGGGTGGCTCAGTCGGTTGAGCGTCTGACTTCCACTCAGGTCATGATCTCACAGCTCGTGAGTTCGAGCCCCGCGTCAGGCTCTGTGCTGACAGCTCAGAGCCTGGAGCCTGCTTTGGATTCTGTGCCTCCCTCTCTCTCCACCCCTAACCCACTCGCATTCTATCTCTGTCTCTCTCAAAAATAAACATCAAAAAGAAAATTAAAAAATAAATAAATAAAATGGTAAGAAATTGTAATACCAAATTATTTACTAAGAAATTATTTTTATAATACTGAGAAAATATAAGCTTACTACTACTATTTTGTATACTAAGAAAATTATTATTTAATTCAAACTAAGAAATAATTTTTATAATACTAAGAAATTATAAGAAAATACTTAGTATTTTATAATAATACTAAGAAATTATTTACCTTTTTTAATTTTTTTTTCCATTTATTTATTTTTTGAGAGACATAGAGAGACAGAGCACAAGTTGGGGAGGGGCAGAGAGAGAAGGAGACACAGAATCCGAAGCAGGCTCCAGGCTCTGAGCTGTCAGCACAGAACCCGATGCGGGGCTCGAACTCACAAACTGTGAGATCATGACCTGAGCCGAAGTCAGATGCTTAACTGACTGGGCCACCCAGGTGCCCCTAAGAAATTATTTATCTTACGAGTGTACAGGAGAATTTTCCAGAGGCTACCTGACATGTGATATTGTAACAGATTGAATGCAGAAGGAGATATGAGAATCTAGTTGTGTTCAACTAAATCAGACATTATAACACTCTTTTAAAAAAGAAAAGAAGAAAAATATCATTCCTATGGTTTCCTACGGAAACCTCTTATTATCACCTCTTATTGCTATGAAAACTAAGGCTCCAGGACGTCATGGAATCTACACAAGTCATGTGATGTATGAGCAGTAGGAAGACTGCAAGTGATGGAGGCACTGTTTATGCCTAGGTCTACAGGATACAAAAGCACTTGTGCGACAGCAGTGGTTCTCAAATTTGACTTCACATCGGAAACACTGTACCCTCAGAGTATCTGAGTTAGTAGGTCTGTGGAGGGAATGTGTGTTTGAAACAATTTTCCTGGAGTTGCTGATACTGCCGGCCCAGGAGCCACACTCTGAGAACCTCTGCCCTAGATACCACACTTGGTTAAAAAGAATATTTATATCCATAACACCATCCTTAAACAGTCCAAGCTATCTTCACTTTGTCATATCATTGTTATTTTTGTAGCACTTCTCTGGACATTTCTCATATTCCCATTGTAATACAGGGAAACACCAATGTTTATGACCATTTCTGTAAATTTGGTAAGAATAATTTTACCAAATAATTGCTCAAATGCATGTCTTCTACAAGTGAGGAATCGAGAAGACCCAGTTCATTGATACTTAAGCAAGAGGTTTTCCCCTCAAAGCTTATTTTTTCAGTCATTTTCTTTATGTAATTCTTACCCACTTATCCAAAAAATAAAACCTTAAACTAGCCGATGAAACATCCCACCCACACCTCTTACTTTCATTCTTTCTTTCAAATGTGATCTTAACATAGATAAGACTAAACAAAAGCAAAAAAAAAAAAAAAAAAAAAAAAAAAGTTGATGTTTTCATGGGAACCCACCCAGCTTGGACTGAGCAAACGCTACTCTCAGTTGCCTGGAATTCTGAGATCACCGTGACAAAAAAGGTGGAAGGGAGCAGAAAATTAATTTTCTGAATCAAATTGAAGAAGAGTCACCTTTGCCTATGAGCTTCACTCTCTAATGAGAAATTGGTAATGTGATTGGAAATTGGCAAAGAAATAATGTGGAGGTAAGTCGGGGGGTCAAGATGTATATGTTGTAGTGATGCCGAGGCACACACCTTGTGCAGTTGGTCCTATTTCAGATTATTTAGCTCAGATGTGCAGAACTCAGCATTGGTCAAGATGAAAGCAATGACAATGGTGGAATTTAAGGAGCGAATTGATATTCTGCTGCCTCTGAAACAGAGACTGGATACCTAGGACAATCACCATTCCCAACAAGAAGCATAGAGCCAGAATAAAAGAGCAAAGATGCTCCATTTTGCTCACATGCTGAGTGAGGTATGCGAATGTATGAGTTCCTTTCATTTCATTCGAAGGGAGAAAAAGTCCTCTGGAAGCCATGATTTCTCTTCTCTTCCTCTCTTCTTTACTCTGTTTCTAATTACCCCCCCTTCTGTTTTTTGATTTTATTGTTCTCCAAGAAGTGGGGAGACGAGTAAGAAGGCTTTTGGTTTATTTTCTAGTTAAGGAACTTTACAGGTATTATATTTGAAAGAAAAGATTTTCTGCTGAGGGAAGGAGAAAACAGGAAAGAATACTTTGATGTATATTGACAGGTTTGGATTAGATATTTGGAATAATTGTAGAACTGTTAGAAATATTTACTGCTACCAAGGGTGGCAATACAGAGATGCTTTTTATGACTAGAAGAGACAACTTTATCTGTGCTTATGTAGGAATACTCATACCTAAACAGAGAGGGTCAAGAAATTTTCTAACCCTATGATGCCTAAAAACAGAAATTGAATAAGTGAGCCCAGCTACCTCATTTCAATCTTAGTTGTCCCAGGCTCTTCTCAGTTCAGTAATTGCTTATGGAGAAACTTCCATATGCCAATCACCACGTTAGGTTTCGGTGATACAAAATAGTGAAACACAGTCCTCTGCCTCTACGTGGCTTTTGGTCAGTCTAGTGATTATGCCTAGATGTTATTTCCCCTGCAATGTCTACCATATAGTTAAGCAGATTTATCTCCTAGGAAGCCTCTTCAGGTCTCTTCCCCCCTCAGACATAAGAAAAGTACGACTAGAACTCATCCCAGTAAAAATATGCTCCCCTTTTCCTCCCTAACTCTCCTCAGTTGTAGCCAGAATGTTCCGAAAAGGGTACTGTGTACTATAAATTCATAAACCCATCTATAGGAGCAGAGCTAGGCAGGAGAGACACCATTCAACTGATATAATAAACCTCCAGGAACAAGCTTGAGTGCTTGACTGTTAGAGTCGTCAGCAAAATCCACAGATTTAATTATACCCAAGTAATTGCAGAAAAGATCATCCATTATTCTAACTACTCTGAAAGAGAAGAGCCCATACCCTGAAACGACTTTGTAGTAGCATAAATGGAGATCTATTCATTAGGACCATGAAATAAAATGGAAATCTGTTTTCTTTTCAGAGCAATGTGATTACCATCACCAGTAATGATATTATGGGAAGAAAAACATACTGTCTGTGAGGACACACATTTTCCTTTTTGCCTTGGCCTTCTTTCTTCTTTTGAAGTAATCATGGTAAGACGTGGATAACTTGGGTTCCTCCCAAACATACTACCCTGGCTCCCGGATCTGGTATTTCTTAAACAAAAAGATTCAGAATCCTTAAAGTACTTCTCTCAATGTACCTCCCTCTACCAATTCTAAAAGCTTTTTGGCTTTTTTTTTTAACTTCTTTGGTTATAGTCACAGTATGCAGATTAAAAGGCTAGCGCAGCATTATTCTTATAGAAAGACTGATTTACCTTGGAAATGGAACTAGGTATTGAGCAGTTACAGAAGCTAAAAAAACTAGAAATAAGGTCTTAGCAGGAGAAGGCATAGGTTTTTGGTTTTTTGGTTTTTTGGGTTTTTTTTTTTTTGTAATATAAAAGCAGGATTTGGAGCAAGGATTATAGAACAGGAGTAAGTAGTTTGAGGAGGGAAGAAAGAATAAGGTGATGTATGGCAAACCCAAAAGAAGCTTGTATTTTACTTCATTTTAATTAGAGATTAAATGTATTTGTGAATAGTGAAATTATTATGAAGCATGATGGAACGGGATAGAATAGGATCTAAGATTTGAAATTTTAAAAAGTTTTTTTTCTAATAGAAATAGACAGCTGATAAGGGATGAGCAATTAAAAGATGGCCTTCAGACATCTTGGACAACACTCAAGAAAAAAAACAAGTAAAAGAGACCTGGAGATCAAAAGAATGAGAGGAGGTACAGTTAGAACAGACTGAGCCTAGAGAAAAAGAAAACAATCCCGTTGTTGTCAGGCATTGGAAAGGTGTCAGGACAGAGAATACAGGCCATCGGCTGCGGGCAAAGATAACAGTTTCTTTTGGCTTTTCTCTGAAGTCTTCTGTGTGTACAGTTATAAAATTTGTAACTTTAAACAAGATGGTTAGCATTCATTCTCTCATCACATCCCAATAACATTCTTTTGAAGCAATTAGAAGAAATACCTGAGTCTCATTTTACAGATGGTAAAGCTGAGGCACAGATGAGAAACTCCAAATCATATTTAAAGGAAGAAGTAGAAGGAATTTGCAAGTCCATTGATTTCAAGTCTAATTGTTTTACTACTATGCTTTCTCCATGGGAATCGCATGCCCTCCCTGACCTTTCTTCTGGACGCAGGCAAAGGGAAGTGATTAGTGGTCCATATTGAAATATTCAACTTTAAAAAAATAATGGATTTGGATTGTCACTTTTAAAATCTAAAGAGCTACCAAGTAAAGGAAACACTAAACTTTATCTTCACACGAAAGACAGAGAAGACAGTAGAAGTTGAAGGCTACAGGGAAACAAATTTCAATTTAGCATTAAGAGGATTTTGATAGTTAGAACTTTCTAAAAATAGAGTAGTTCCTTTACTATGAATAAGTTCCCTGTTACATGAGATATTCAGATAAAGATTGGATGGCCATGTGTCAAGGATATCATAGAGACTCATGACCTCGCTTGAAAATTGGACTTAGTGACATCTAAAAATTCTTCCAAAGATTATATGGCTCTTTGGCTTTTGTTCTTCATAGTCTCAGACTCATTCTATCTTCCATCTCTTGTGCACTAACACAGAGCAATCATCTACAGAGTAAGGAGAAAATAAGCAGAGAAAAAAATTAAATAAATAAAGATGGCAATCCCCCCTATTCCCTTTGAAATGTGAAGACTGATAGTAGAAATCTGACTAACTGAAAACATTTCCCCTTACTCTTCCTAGAAATCCTTGGACAAACTTCCCATGGGTCAGATAGATTTCACAGACATCATCTGTCAGTTCCCTCTTAATGGATGGGTACCTCCTCAGTACACAATAGTTCAGATAGAGATGTTTCTATCTCTGGCTGTTTGAGACACAGCTTTTCAATATCTAGAAAGTATGTCAACACTTCATTGGAATTATTTAAAAGTAGTTGTAATATCAACTTCCCATGTGCTTAATTTTCTCCTGAGTCAAAGCATGTAAAGTAGAAAATTTTAGTAGCTGGTTGAATAATCCTTAAAAACCCAAAACTTCAGGTAATTTTCAAGCCATAATCAATAAACTTTATTGAGTCTTCACTACATTTCACTCTCCATAAAGTTTCTCTAGAGTTACAGCTACTGGACTCAATTTAGGTTTATTAATAACAAGTTATGGCCAATGGATCTAATTTCTTTATTGAAAAGGATTATTAAATTAGCTAGCCTTCCCATGCAGGCAGCACAGCAAACATGAACACAGTATACCTGGACTTTACTCAGGGATTTAATGAGGTCAGTCCCCATGATCTTAACAAAAGCTAGGAGTACTGGACTGGAAACAAGAACATTTTAGGTGGAAGATTATAATTTTTAAATATCTAGACCCAAATGGTACTAAGCAATGGATACAGATAAGTAAGAAAACTTCTCCCCTTTAGCCTGGGCATTGGTTCTTAAAATTGTTTCCTAAGTATAAGACGGTAATTCATCACACTTTCAGATAACAGAAAGCTCCAGATGGAGAATTCTAAATATTAGAATCAGATGTCAAGGGCTCCTGGGTGGCTCAGTTGTTAAGCATCTGACTTCAGCTCAGGTCATGATCTCACAGTTCCTGAGTTCAAGTCCCACATCAGTTGAGCTTGAGCCCACAATGGGGTGAGCATGAGCCCCATTTCTGTGAGCACAAGCCCCACTTCAGGTGAGTCCTGCTTCTCTCTTAATCTCTATCTCTGCCTCTCTCTCTCTCTTCTCTCTCTCTCTCTGTCTCTGCCCCTTCTGGGATTCTCTCTCTCTGCCCCTCACTCTCTCAAGTACCACCCCCTCAAAAAAACAAACAAAAACAAAAAAAAAAGAATCAAACTTCAAAATGTTTGTTAGACTGGACCCCAAAAATGGGCTTTGTAAGATGAAGTTCAACTGAGATAAGTGCATTTTAGACTGGAAAAGCAACCAAGCCTGAAAAAATGAAGTAATGAGATGACATAGCAGCATGACATATGGATTTTAATAGACAACAGACTGAGTTTGAATAAAGAGAGTAATGTGACCCCTCAAAAAAACAAAAACAGGGGCGCCTGGGTGGCTCAGTCGATTAAGCGTCCGACTTCAGCTCAGGTCACGATCTCGCGGTCCATGAGTTGGAGCTCCGCGTCCGGCTCTGGGCTGATGGCTCAGAGCCTGGAGCCTGCTTCCGATTCTGTGTCTCCCTCTCTCTCTGTCCCTCCCCCATTCATGCTCTGTCTCTCTCTGTCTCAAAAATAAATAAACGTTAAAAAAATTTTTTTTTAAACAAAAAACAAAAAAATGAGACTATGTATGTTATATTGTGATTTATAATAAGAAATATGTATGGTATTTTTGTCTTTATTCCTGGCATAGAACTCCTAAAACCCTTGTAATTTTTTTTAAGTAGGCTCCATGCCCAATGTGGGACTCGAACTCATGACCCTGAGATCAAGAGTGGGATGCTCTACTGATTGAGCCAGCCAGGCACCCCCTCTTGTAACTTCTGAAGTGATAGGAGCACTAGGACCATCTTTTGTTCCAATGAGGTAACTGGGTAGGTTTCTGGATGGGTCTAGTCACCAGAAAGACCAAGCCATGAAAGAAAGCTTGGAGTTTTCAGTCTTACCTCCCATTTTCTAGAGAAGGCAGATGGGTTGAAAATGGCATTAATGATTCATCATTGACTGGATGATACATGAGGAAGCCTCCATAAAATCTCAATAGTATGGGGTGTGGAGAGATTGCAGGTTGGTGAACTCAGGCACACTTGGAAGGGTGACATACCCCCACCTCCACAGGGACAGAAGCTCCAGTGCTCATGATCTTCCCAAACCTCACCCTATATATCTCTTCATCTGGCTATTCATCTGGCACTTTTCTAAACAGGTTTTAGTTAAAAAAGAACTCACTTAGGAAGGTAAAACAGGCTAAGCCTTAAGCACAAACTGACTGAGGATACTTTGAAGGGCATAGGACATTTTAACCCAAAGAAAATATGATTATCATCTTCAAATATTCCAATGGCTTGGATGTGACACAGATATTAAATTTGTTCCATATGGCTTCAAGGAGCAGAACTACTAGAATTATTGAAAGGAAGATAAAGAGATTTTAGTTAATCTAAAGGCGAATTTCTAATAATTAAAGACTAAATGTGCTCCCCACTGAGGTTTGCAATCACTGACCAGATGCCCAAGCAAGAATGTTACAAAATCCATGCATTCAAGGACATCTGGACTGTGTAAACAAAAAACAACAACAGAGCAACAACAAAACAAAATCTTCCCATGCTGGAAGTTGACTATTCTAAAACAGATAAATGAATGCCAAGAGACTAAAGCTCAATTTCCTCCCTTTCTAATTTGCCAAAATCATTTATTCTCTCTCTACATCTATTTTCTTGCCTGTGAAATGAAGGTAATTCTTTTTGCCATCTCAGGCCAGATGGGAAAGTCTGTAATGAGTTTGGAGCCTAGAGTATTCTTCACTATAAATTCTCCATGTGTTTCTGTTACTGTTTTTTAGAAGGGAATTCAAAGTTTTCTGCTCAAATCAGAATTGGGTTCAAAGTTTGAGAGAGGGCTCTCAAATTATTTCTTTCTCTTTTGAAAGTAAAAGTGGGATGTGATTTGGGCCAATCAGCTTCCTTGGTGGTACAAACAACAATACAGCTGCTGGATATTCCCAAGGCTTTACATGAATGGTGTTCTGCTAACCCAGGAACTCCCAGGTTTTACTTAAACACATTGGCCTGGTAACAGCTCATCCATCATTCCAACCTCTAAACAAACAAAGGCCAACCTGCCAAGGCATTGCTGCCTAGGACGCAACAACCGAGGGATTAAGACCAATTCCAAATGTACTTTCAATACATTTCAAATATTAACTCAGTTGTTAACAATATTTTTTTTCTTGGATCTCATATTTCTTACCTCAGACCCTTTCATGTCTCAGACCCGTTTACCCAGAAGAAGAGCAAATCAATTGTTGGTGGGAGGGAAGGCTGTGGAAGGGAATGTATAACCCAAAGAATTCTTCCATGAGTCAAACACAACAGGGAAGATGACACAGTGGGAAATATCAAGGCAAATGTGACCTCCAAAAAGCGCCAAGATTTTCCAGGTCTAAATACCGGACTTCTAAATTAAACACCCCTCCATGTTGCCATAATGGTTATGAATATCAGAAAGCTTTTATTTTTGACGTCCTACTTACTTTTGTTGACAAGTTATGTTTTTTTCCCATACTTTTTCTTTTTTGTTATATCAAGAGGAAATAACACTCAATTCTGCCAAGAGAGACAGAAATATAAGGCTACTTATTTGGTTAGGTCCACTGATTGAAAATGTTCAATTTTTAGTAAATGGTGACAGAGGATAAAGTGCATGAATTTTGTAAAGTGTGATAAGGGCTCTGGAAAGAAGAATCATCATAATGGATAATCACATGGGTAGGTTGTCAGAATACAATGAAAATAAATAACATGCTTCCTCAAAGATATACAAATTATGCATCTGAGTGAAAGTTCATAAATAGCTCCAAATGCTTCTGCCAAGAGAGAGAACTCAAAGGAGACATTTGTCGTTTGACTATGGATTTATAATCTTGGTTGAGTTGATATCATTGATTGTTGATATAACGATCAGCTATTTTCCCAGCATTAGATTTTCTTATTGTTTCTCCTATATTCTTTATACTTATTTTAATTTGCAACTGATATCCTCATACCTAACCTCTAATTATGAAAGGACCCCCCAGTTCTGTTCGCTTAGCTATGGCACAGTCCATGCACAATGCTAAAACGACTGACACCTCAGCAGGAGTCAAGAATGTTGTAAGGTAATGATTCTCATGCATGACAGGAGAGACAAGAAGACCTTTAAGTTCACTTTTAATGGTAAGGAACATTATTATTGGATCTTCAAATTTTATAAAAATGAAACATTAAGTTAAGGCATCCCAGAGCCATTTGCTTACCAGCATGCAGATAAAAATAAAAAGTCCAATTGTCAAAAATGTTGAGATATTCAGTATTATGTAGATCAAACATTTGGATTTTTAAAATTAATTTTATTTTGCTTTATGACAGTTTCAGTTGTAGACTGAAAGGCAAATGTATAAAAAGTAGATATTTGGCAACTGTCTTACTCTGTTCAGGCTGTTACATCAAAATACCATAGGCTGAGTGGTTTATAAACAACAGAAATGTAGTTTTCACAGTTCTGGATATGTAGAAGTCCAAGATCAAGGCACTCACAGATTCTAATAAGCCAGTGTCTGATGAGAGCCTACTTCCTGATTGATTAATACCTGTCTTTTTGCTGTGTCTTCATGGACAGAAAGGGTGAAGGAGGTTTTGAGGTCTCTTATAAGGGCACTAATCATTTTATAAGGGCAGTTCCTTCAGTATCTAATAATTTTTTAAGGGTCCCACCTTTTTTTTTAATGTTTTTTTTTGAGAGAGAGACAGAGTGAGAGTGGGGAAGGGACAGAGAAAGAGGGAGACACAGAATCTGAAGCAGGCTCCAGTCTCTGAGCTGTCAGCACAGAGCCTGATGCAGGGTTCAAACTCACAAACCGTGAGATCATGACCTGAGCCGAAGACTGACACTTAACCAACTGAGCCACCCAGGTGCCCCAAGGGTCCCACCTTTTAATTCCATCACACTGGGGACTAGGTTTTAACATGATTTTGGTGGGGGCAGTGGAGCACAAACATTCAGTCTATAGCAGCAACTATTTGATCTATGCATTTGATCAGTGTAGATCAATAAAAAAATGGGATGTGATCAGCAGTTGGTCAACTTTTTTTGGAATGAGTCAGAGTAAATATTTTAGTCTTTGTGGGCCACACATTTTCTGGGTCTCTGTGGCAACTATTCAACTCTGCCAATGAAAGCAGCCACAGGCAATATGTAAAAGAGAGTGGCTCTGTTCCAATAAAACTGAATTTGTTAAAAAAACAAAAAAAAACAAAAAACAGGTTGGTAGTCCAAATTTAGCCTACTGGCTGTACTTTGCTGATCCCTGATGTAAATAATCAAGGTAGCTGAAGCAAATATTTAGAACTAAATGGAACCTGAGTGAGTCATATGATTCAGGCAGTTATAGAGGCATATATAATCTCCAGTTCTGTACATAATACAAAAGAGTTTTCAAATGATTAAAGGATTTTTCCACAACCATACAGAATGAACAGCTTTCGTATTTATTTACACAATGACAAAACTTTTCTAAGTACACCAAATTGAATATCCTGATCACCAATAAATCCTCACATGATAACCTAAAAATAGATCAAGTCAAAGTGACTTTAGTCTTAATAACAGGTTTGGACTGGCCAACTAAGGCCAAAGATTGCCACTGAAAATTTTTAAATTGACCCATCACAATGAAATTCTTTATGCACTAGTGAAATAAATTTTGTATTATGGAAACTCAATCCGGAGATTTATCTCTATCCATATGGTTTGCAATTTGGGGTAGAAAAAAAGAGAGAGAGAAACCGTAAAATTTATCAAAAAGCATTTGTTGAATAATGAACTTGTAGCCAGTATACCAAGTGCTAAGAATTAAGAGTCATGAAAGCTGTGATCCCTGCAAAAGTTTACGTTCTGCTTGGGATAGATGGTAGTTCATTTCAACACATACTTATTAAGCAGTTATTACCTACCAGGCAAAAACACATCAGGTACTGTTCACCTTGGAGAAGTTCATAGCCAGCAGGACTATGAAGCAGAGCCTGCCAGTGTTTGTGCTTTCCTTTCCTGTGTGTTTCCTTTCTAGTTGTAGCATAAAACCTACTTATTGTCATGCTGATGTGGTGCTCAGGCTTTTCTCTTTTTATATGCAGCAGTTTCTCCCACTAACTCCCTTATACCTAAGTGCACAGAGAGAGAGAGAGAGAGAGAGCGCGTGCACACTGGTAATTTTTAGATAAGATTCATGGAGAACTTGAAGAATGAGTTGAGATTATTCAAGAAAAATGGGAGACCCTGTGCTACTGAAAAAGGAAAGCACATGAGTGTCATGACACATCCTGTTATGCACGTGGCCACTTATCAACAGCTTAAGCTGTTAAAATCTGTGCCCATGTGTGATATGCAACTTATATCCACCAGCCACCAACACCATTTTATACCCATACGAAGATTCTGATGTGTCCCCTCTGCTTGGAGGACGCAGAAGACAAGTCTGACAAAAAGAAAAAGGAAGGAATTAGCTAAAGATTTTTAATCAAGTTATTAGTGGCTTGGTGTTTGATTTAAAGCCCTAGTTCTCTTTCTCCCCCAAAGTCTTTAATAAAAATTTATATTACTGCTAATGCTCTCTGAAGTTAGACTTATTTTCTGAAGATTTCATGACTGTAGAATTTGTCCTTAAACTTGATGCCAGCTCAAGAGCAGGGTCTCTTCATGGAGGTCTGGTCATATACCAGTTATAGTAAGTGTTTCCTATTTGTCAGGAACAGTGCTTGGTGCTATAAATAGAAAGATTAATTCTACCTAGGGAAGCAAACATGAACAAATAATAATCATAGCACTTTGGTAAATGTTAAAAAAAAAAAAAATAGAGGAATATACGGACTATATGGAAGCACCTAGGAAGGAATGATTAATTTTACCTAGGGAGGTCTTGAGAAGGCTTTCCAGATGAGACGACATTTGAGCCAACCTTTGAAACATAACTGAGAGTTTACCAAAAAGAGAAGCTAGGGATGTCATTTAAGAGAAGGAAGAAAAAAATACTTAGAGAAAACATTGTGTTTTAGAAGACTGGATACAGATCTGTGAGTTTGAAGCATAGGTTGCATGAGGTTAATGAGGCAAAAGCCAAGCCATAAAGTCATTGAGAGGAGGCATGTTAGCAAAAATTGTTGGACTGAAGTCCAGGAAGAAGAAATAGAATCAATGGAATCAATGGGATCAATGCATGTGACGTGAACTAAGCCTAAAGAATGAGTCATATTGATATCATGAACAGATCAATCAAGAGAGTCTCAACCATGTTTTATCACTTCTAGATCTCCTTCAATACTTAATAACTACTCAGAATAAATGTCTGTCTACAGGCAACTTGAGTTATTAATTGCCACAAATACCACTAGAAACCTATCTTGGATCTTCAGATGTCCTTCCAACTCTCTAACTACAAGATTTGTAGAAGAAAATATATTCTAAGTAGTTATCAGTATGAAAGCATGTTGACTGATGCTTCAAAGATGAAAAAGGGTCTTAAGATACACACTCACACAATTAGATATATATGGTATACATATCATATCTTAAGAAATATATATATCTCACATATATGGACGATATATATATCATATATATAAAGATGTGGAAGGAATATATATATTATATATATTATATATATAATAAATATATTAGATTTTAGAACCTGCTTTCTCGAATATTAAAGGTCACATATTCCACCCCCCATTCTTGCTTTTATTTTAAAGTATAACAAGGTAAATCATGAAGCCCACTGAATATATACCCTGCCTTTTACAGCCATTAAAAATTTGCTTAAGAAATATTGAGTACCTGCTGTGTAACAGGGAAAGATGATTTAGTACTCTGTTTACTGATACATGAATATTCCATAAAATAATAATAAAATAAGATTATAAAACAGCATGTAAATGTGATTCTATTTTATTAAATTATTCATATATGTATATGATACAAGGGTATGTGTTCGTACCCACACATTAAGCCAAACTTTGGTTCCATTCAGGAGATCTTGCATTGTGTCTACCCTGTTTTTCATGCTTTGTAGCTCAAAATCATTTCTTAACATCAAAGGAAAATAAAAAATGACTAAGCATTAATTACCTTTCTTTATACGCTCTCCAAGTACCGGAAATAATATAGTGCATTAAATCTCAAAACTTCAGAGCAACATAAGAAGCAACACATTGTGAATGTGTAAAATGTCCCCATACTCAGAACACACAGGGCATGTTTTTCCTAAAGGGACAGATATGCCAATCACCTCCCCCATGCAATGAGATGAGCCCACTTTCTCTAAGAGTTTAGGGCCAGACTTCCAGACTCCATGTTGAAATGGTACAAGTTTGTCTTCAAGAAGAAATAAATCTCTGTCCTGCTGGCTGCTGTTATCCCAGCTTCAAATCGCATTTCAGTTTATCCATTTTAATCGAAACATTTATGTTGTTATCTTTTGCCAAGAAGGTTTGTAATCCCCCTCATTAAGATTTTTAATAGATACTGCAAGTCTTAGAGCAAGAGCCTCTAAGAAGCAATTTAAAATAACAACCATGTCAGCCTTATGGGTTGTGTTGGACTGGAGGGAAGAGATAAGAACGTAATATTAATAAACAAGAAAATTTCAACTCCTAACTGTTTTGCCATTATTTTAATCCATGTGTTTAACATCCTTTTGTACAAAAACTGTATTAAAGATCTTCAATATAGTACAGCAAGGTTCCATGATTCTAAATAAAGTTAAAGAAAATATTGAATATACTTTTAAATGTTTATGGTTTTTATGTACATTGTGGTGTAGATTAACACGATAGCTGAACCATTTCCCAATAATATTGGCATCAAGCTTGTCATTTTGTGTACCACAGCCTGAGGAGACTGTGGAATTAGAGGGCCAGTAGCCGTAAGTATTATGGAGAAGTATAATCTGCAGGAAAAAAAAAAATCACAAGGGATGTCACAGGTGCATCAATTCCTTTTAAAAGAGAAAAAGTTGGAAATTTCTTGGGGAATTTTGGACAACTCTGAAGAATCTTTTAAATCAGTACTAAGTCATTTAACTCAGTGAGGTGCCCTCATTGTAAAATTCCATGTCAGTATATTAACTAATTGGTAATGAAAGGGTTAACGCTACCTGACATGGTAGTGATAGTTTGGGGAGATATGGCTAAAATTAATAAAAACATGTTCGATTTTATTGTTCAAACTTATACTGTTTTACCTTACCGATCAATAGATTGATGGATTTCAACTCCAATTTGCCATTATTTTAACCCACACTGTACCTATCTATCTCTGGATCACTTAACCGACTAATCCGAAGGTATATAGATAAAGATAGATAGATAGATAGATAGGGTGAGCTTTTCTTTTGTTTGGCCCTATAAACCTAAGGCCTTTATCTTAGCCCAGCTTTTAGGGAAGAATGTGTGACATTAATTACACACATTACATAAAACCTGATATAAATATTCCTCTTGTCATATTTCTATTTACTCGCACCACCAGGCTCTATCCACAGGCTTGTCATTTATTTGTGGAGTCTTTTATCCACGCTGAGCTGTTCTCAATTTTAGAAGATGTACAAACATAAGTAAAGTCAATATCTTTAACAAAACTATGAAAAGATGTCTTGTTGGCTTAAAAGGTGGAACACTGAGAGATTGGCATCCTATAGAATCAAGGAGAGGAATGCCCCTTAGAGAATGAGTGTAGGTACCACTTTAGGAAGGAAGTTCCTGAATGAAACATGGTTTCCATTAACGTAATGGTGCCATCAAGAGACTCTTGGCAACCAGGCCGTGCTGATTCATACACACCTTCTTACTCACGTACTGGCCCGCATTGTGAGTCAGTTGCCCTGACCGGAAAGAAAGGCATGGTTTGTTTTCCACCACTGCATTCATTTGGATTTGCAAAGCTAGCCAGTATTTCAAGAGCTGACATTTTCCCAGAGCTCTGTGCCTGCCCTTTAAGAGCACTGCCACCAGCGGGGGCGGTGCCTCTCCTGTAACATTAACAATAACAACAGCAAAAATGATCACAGCAATACAATTGTGGACTTTTGCAAGGAATTATAAACAACCTGACCCAAAGGTTTCCAAACATTATTTTTCCATTTAGCTGTAGAACCCTTTCAATAAAGAGCAGTTTATTCAGAAGACTAACTAAATCAGTTAAAGGTAGAGCCACGCTGGTGAACCAAGGGACCAGTGTCTTCCCCAGGATAGCCCAAGTCAGGGGGTGCGACAGAGGGTCACATGAGCCTTTCAGCTACACTGCTCCTGCCTCACAGTTGGAGTTCACTGAATGGCCAATATGTCCTCTCATTTAATAGATGATGGAACTAAGGTCCTTGGAAGTGAAGCTACAAGACCACAGACATGGTAATAGATCTGTGACTCCATTTAAAAAACAACGTATTTTTTCAAAATACAAAAAACTGCATTTTTACAGTAATTTTTAATTTCCCAAACACCACTACGTTGATTTGACTGTATTTCATTTAACTATCACAATAAACCTGCGGTCCACAATGGGTAGATTTTTTTCCTTACCCCAGGTTTATACATGAGAAACTGAGTCTCCAAAATGTAAAAAGATCTGTCCCAAGTGACCGTTCTTGTAAGGAGCAGAGGTGAGGTTAGAATGGGGGTCCTCTGGTTCACTGCTCAGTTTTATCCACTGTGCAATGTCCTCATAATTCATGTAGATAATTTGTCCATAAATATCAAATAACTAAAGCCAAAGAGGCTATCATATGCTTTTCAATTAACTTAAGCCTTTAAAATAAAAACAGGAGTAATTAATATTAACAATTAAGCATTAATATTAAGGAGTACCAGGGTTAAACAGTATAGGACAATGCAGAGGGGTAAATTGGTTATGGCTCAGCAAATCTCAATCAATTATGGCTTAGTTCAAAATAAACAACTTTCCAATCTATCCTGAGGGGTTTTTTTGGTTGTTTTTTGTTGTTGTTGTTGTTGTTGTTGGGTTTGTTTTTTTTTTTTTTTTTGGCATGTATGGAACGTATTCAAATACCTAAGGCCCTAAAGAACTTTCTCAAGGGTCAACCTCCCACAGTTTTTCGTTGCTCCATTTGCCTTAACTAAAGAGAGAAAACAAAACTACTGAGTTAGGATTAACCTTACGGTCATCTGGCGGCACTCCTAGAAAGGGCCTGGCAGACAGTACTGCTGATAGCAACCCCCCCCCCACTTCCCTGCAGCCTGGTTTCCTCTCTTCCCCACCTCTGCAACTCTGCTCTCACCTAATTTGATATGGAACCTTGAACGCAGCTCCCTGTGCTCTCAGGGTTGAAGCCCAAACAGCTCTCTTCACAATGGTGGGTATAATCCACCTCAGTCTCTCCATCCTCTAGATTCTGAAAACATTCTCCTGGGGGGACAGCTCATCTTTCAGAGATTTAAACTTTTTCTTACACAGCTTGACAGAAACCACAAGAGAGAAAAGATTATGACCACACCATATGTCTGTTTCTCCGTGACTCTGTGTGTGTGTGTCTTCTGTGTGTGTGTGTGTGTGTGTGTGTGTGTGTGTGTGTGTTTTCCCAATGAGAGGGGAGTATATTTTATCTTTTCAAGGAGAAAGATTCTCCCCTCCCCTTAGGTTTCTAGCTGCTGGATGCTTGCTGATTAATTTAAATCTACACATAACTGGTTCCCTTATTAATGATTCTGCCAGGTTTCCAGAACATAGCGGGATTAACCTGCTCTGAATACAGACTGTTCTTTTTTTAAAGGGGCCATTACCTTTTAATAAGAACATATGAGTATAGGATGGCAATACCGTTGTTTATTCATGGGGAAAACCATGAGTTTCTTCAAAACCTTTAAAATATGGCTGCCCACTGAAAGCTAAAGTTAGCAAAACCCCCATATGAGAGTAATGATCATCCATCAAGGGGAACAGACTCAGAAATTTCCTAAATGTGTGGCAGTGAATTGGGTGTGTCCAAAACTCTCAACTAAGATGAGTGGGGAGAATCTCAAGGAGGTGAAGTGAGTCTGAAATGAGACTGTAATTTAGTGAAGCACAAATCTAAGCAGTTCCATTAAACCATGTTTGGAGAAAGATCATGTGAACAGCAGGTGATTTGTAAGCCTAACAGAAATCAAAATGAGAGTCAGAGGGAACGGTAGCTCTCATCCAAGTACTGTCAGAGAGGGAAAGAGTTTGGCTACACCCACTGCATTCTGGATGAGAGCACCCAAAACCTCCTTAAAATTTTGACATCATCAAACTCATTCTCCAGACTCATCACATCAGAGCTTACCACATAGCTTGCTTTAAGGAAGATGACAGGTGGGTCAGGTGGAAACAAAGGATCATTGCATTTGGCATTGTGTGTGCATGTGTAGGTGGGTGCCCCCCAAATCTAGTGAACATGAGTCGGCTTCAGATCGCCTCTCAGTGGATTCCTTGTCCAAGATGTTGAGAACAGCAGATTGAAGGAGCTGGATCCCAGCAGATTTTCTAGGTAAATGACACCCCATGGGCATCTGAGAGGCTAGCTGTCCTTCTATATGCAGAATAGATTTGTTCTTTTCTATCCTGTGCTTTCTATGTGCCATCTCACAGGTAACACCTGTTTCAGCATACTGACTTCACAGAAGTGTCATGAGAATTAAAGGGAACAGTGTGGGATCAGAGGCAGCATGCATGTTCACTTTGTTATCCTCTCACACGGGCCTTCCCTCTTACCCCCCACATGGCAGGAGAACCTCCAAAACCTTTTTAATAGATATCCTAGGTCCTGAGACTTCAAATAAATGACATTTGGATGACACACGTTAGGACAAGAAAAAATGTTCTGGCTTTTCTGAGTTATCTGACAGCTCCAAATAAAGTCGCACATCTACAAGACTCCAAAGAGCCACAATCCAAGTGACCATCTCTAGACTTTATGCAAGGTGAGCTAGTTCTCTCACAAAGATGAAATGAGACCATTTCTGGCTTCAGAGAGCTCACAATATATAGCAGGGGAATATACACGCAAACAACTGCTGACTCTTTGCCCTCTGGGATCTCCATAGGATGAGTCAGGTCGAGATTTGATTGTGCTGGGAATTGCAGAGGGGTTGTGGATTCCATTTTTTAAAGGGACAGTACATAAGATCTGCTGTTACAGCATGTATGTGTATGCAATCTAATGCTGTAAATAAACCTCCCAGGTATTGAAAGACAGAGAGAGGAAAGACAAAGCAAGGGAATTTAATATTTTATTTTAAGGAAGGAAAAAGATGAGGGATTAAATATTTCCCCTCAGTTGCTAGGTGTTCTCTCTGCTGCTATTCTGGAACTGAAAACCCCAACCAAAGAAACTGCAGACTATAAAATGCTACATAGAGAGCACGTTTGGGAGCTGTCCAGTTCAATCTGTTCCCACCAAATACCATACAGTCCCCAGAGCTGGGATTTCCTCTAAATCCAGGATTTAGCCATGTGTCTCCATGGCAAGCCTGAGGTTCAATTCCAGGAATCAGGTTTGGCCTTCCTCCTAGTGCATTAACAAGACTCTAGGAAGAAACATAGCCTGTCAGCAAGACAAATTCAAAAAAAGACCAGCATTACTGTAGTATCTTCTGGCAAAGCAAAACCGCCCAAGAAAAGATATTTCGGACTTTGCAAGAAAGCTAAACATTTAATAAAAAATGAAAAGACCAAGGGGAAAAAACAAAGGTGAGAAATATAAAATAAATTTTAAGACCCTACATTTTTACTAGGCACATATTTAAATAAAATGAAAAAAGAAAAAAAAAAAACCTGGAAAGCATGGTTCCAACACGTTTCAATGTCCAGCTTTTTTAACATCAAATTTTGTGTTACCTTTGATCATACAAATGGTGTAAAAGTTTAAGCCAAATGACGGATTTTGCTTAATGTTTGTCTAGGCAAAGCAACTGACCCTCAAAGTACCTTTCCAAATAAGAAATTTGTTTAACTTCACAGGACTCCGTGTATCTTAGAAATACTACTGGACTCTTTGCTCCTCTGTATCTTGGATATCTTAAGAAAATTAAATTTCTAATGTATTTCCACCAGAGGGCAGTAAATAAAAAACAAACAAACAAACAACCTGTGCCCTGAACACAATTGCTTCTAAAATTGGTTATAAACAAATTTTATTTTCCCATTAACTTGCATTATAGATTCAGTGATTTTCAGCACTGAAACATTAACTCGATCAATCTCTTCTCTGCCTTTTGGCAAAGATCAAGTGTAGTGAAGTGTTTATTTAATCATCCCTGGACTTCTTTAACACTCTCACTCTCTGTTACTGAAAAGCATGACCTGGAAACATGTCCCAGAATGAAAGAGGGGAGGCTGCTTTTATAAAATGAAAACCCTGCCTTCACCTGTTCTGTCCATTCGCCCAAGGTCTCTCTGGGTCTGAACCTCCACCCTCACTGGTGAAGGTGTTTGGTGGGCACCAGTAACTGCATTTCTTTGCCGTAGGACAGGACAGACACTGCCAAGAGGCCGCAGGAGCACTCTATCAAGAGTTGTGAATGCTAACAGGAATCCTGCAAGAAAAGGAAGAACAGGGATGCCATCCAGTGGTCAGCCAGTGGCCTTGCTGCCTATGTGATCTTCAGCACTACCTCCATGGAAAGTACTAGAATGCAATTTGCAGGCTCTGAATCTTAAAGGTCACAGGGCCAAAGGAAAGAATTATTCCAGTCTGAGCAAACCTAAACCACACAGCCTACTTTTCTAAATCACAAAATAAGAATAAGGGAATGGAAGTGAACCAGGGACCTGGAAGCTAACTTGAAAAGCCACCTGGCTGAGAAGCTCTCAAGTGCACCTGCTTCCATGAAGCTCTTTACAGCACTGATTCCTGGGACCACCAAGACCTTCTGAGTTTCAACCTCCAGGGACAATTCTTGAGAAATGGTGTTGTCTAAAAAAGAGATATCCGGGTGATTCTGAGACAGAGAGCCTCACATAGTCCAAAAATGGACTTGAACTCATTGATTTAATCCATTCTGCCATCTTTAGGCAGGGTTGTGCTTCAGCTCTCCCAGCTCGACATGCCTTTCCTGACTTTAAAATCTTAAACACCTATTCTAGTCATTCATTCTAGCATCCGAAATCCTAGACCATCAGGGAATTCTCCTTCCTGATCTGAGTCCAAGCTCTGCTGCTTGTTAGCTGCGTAAGCTTGCCTTCCAACCCCTCGGTTTTGCATGAATAAATGGGGTCATGACAGTACTTACCCTGTAAATTTGTTGGGGAAAGTAAAGGGCTTAGAGCTGTAGCTGTCACTTAGTATACACTAAAATACTTGTTATTCGTATCACTTATTATTACTCTGTTCTGGCTGCTCTTTTGGCTTATTTTCATTTGCTTGATCCCAAAGGATATAATGATCATGCTAAGCCTAGGGCTTGCTGTCCAGCTAGCTGTCTTACCTGTCTGCCCCAACCACCCCTAGGCCTGTACAGCCCTTGTTGATACTGACAGATTTGCCTATAGGCTAAGTCTAACCCATTTTCTGAGCTAATAGTGATCACAACAGGAGCTCCAGTGCCCCATCAGCAGATATACAGAATGAATAGAAACATTTCTAGATGACCTACTATGTGCCTAATGCAACACAAGGCCACATGTTGTATATTACCTCATTTAATTGTCTCAACAATACCCCAAGGTAGGCATTAAGCTCCCTAATTTACAGAGGCACAAACAGAGTCTTAAAGAAATAACATTAAGTGGCACACTTCCCTAGGTGCCTCCAGAGGCTAGGAAATGAACTGCTCCCAGTGACAAGCTCTGGGCACACCTCGCTAGTCTCTGACTCTAACTGTAGTTGATGACCCTGTTTGTGTTTCCGGGGGTTCTGTCCAGCACCCAGGTCCTCTTAGCACAGCTGACTGGGCTCCTTACCTGGGATGCCTTGTCTACCACCTACAAATCCTTCCCTAGGAAGATGAATCCTGTTTCCTACACCCCTTGGTCCTGGCATATGCACTGTTCTGATAGATGGGGAACCGGCCTGACCTCAAGAGTCACTCGCTACTGCTGCCCCTCTGGCAATATACCTCCCTCAAATGCATAACAGCTGGTGGACGCAAGCCCACATTTGCCAAGACTCATTGACACCATATACTCAGCTCTTGGCTGCCTTTCCCACAAAGACCAGGCCTACAACTGCTTCCAATTTTCCCAGCAATCTCTTCTTTCTGGCTTCCAATTTTTCTCACTTCCTACCACACGAAGTTGCCGAGGCCCCAGCATTCCTCACACCTGAGCCTGGGCTGGCGCTGCCATTACCAGCATGCTGTGGGAAGAAATGCGTGCAACCCACCAGCACTACAGAATGAAAGAATATGAGTCACGGCGAGGGCCAACACGAAGTACGATAAAACTGGAAAATAGTGGATCCTGCTACTACAGTACTCAAGCTCACTTGTACTCAGCAAGTATTTATAAACATGACCATAAACATAGGAAACAAATTACAAGGTGAGATGTCATGTCAAAGAGAAAGACAATCAAGACATATTCCTTGCTCTTAAGGAATTCTATTTTGAGATAAAAGCACACTATTTTAAGTGTTAATATTAACACATGGCAATATATGTTAAGGACCATATGAATAATATGTTCAGTGTGTGCTGTAGAATTTGATACGATTTTGCACAGCCTGTGGGGATCATAGGCAGCTGCCCAGAAAAAATAGCCCTTGTGCTGGGCAATGTATGATGAGTAGAAAGTATTTAAGCAGTGAAGCTATGGGATGGCCCACCAGGGTTTACCAGAGAAAGAACCAGAATAGATGTGGTGAAGGTAGAGGCCACTGAGAGCACCTGGGTCACAAGATTGCATGTGGAAGGCTGGGGCTGGACTGTGGGCCAAGTTGAATGTGGGATTGAAGAGTTCAGAGTTAATCCTACAGACAAGATGATCCTCACGGAACTTTTGAGAAGGGAATGATATGGCAAAAGTGTGTTTGGGGAAAATTTATGTGGCAACAGCTAGTAAGAGGCTTGGAGGACATCCTGGGGTCGGTGGGGGGGTGCCTAGTTCAGCATTTCCTAACATGTATCTTAATATGTTCATTGGAATGTAAGTGGAAGACAAATTAGTCAAAGATATTTCAAAGGCAAATAAAAGAAAGCCATACTAAATTAAACCAAGTAAGATGGGTGTCTTTTTTTTTTTTTTTTTTTGCAGATTTTCTCAGAGCCTTTTATGTTAAGCCTCTGAAGGAGATATAAAATGTAGCATTTCCCAAACTTACTTGTTGCCTACTGAGCCACTTTCCATGGTGAAGCTTATAAGAAAGAATATGAATGGCATTCTGAGACACAAACTCTGGATGATGGAGGGCGGCCTGAAACAAGTGACAGATGTTGTCATTTTAAAGAAAACATCTTCAGATCTCTGCTGTAAGTTGTGGGGATGAAAGCAGAAGGCAGAAATGGAGAGACAACTATATCCTTCCATTCCCTCACTTTCAATGCCTTGGTGTCATCCTTGACTCCTGTCTTTCTCTCAAATTATATATCCAATCCATCAGCAACACCTGTTGAATCTACCTTCAAAGTTATATCCAGAATCTGACAACTTTTCTTGGCTACACCTTCTTGGCTACAGAAACCACTATTGTCCTTCTAACTGGTCTCTTCCTTCCATCCCTGTGCCCCAATAGTTTGTTCTTTAACAGAGAAATCAAACCTATGATTTTGAACATTTATCAAACCATGTCACTCCTCTGTTCAAAACCCTATAATGGCTCCCATCTCACTCAGAGTAAAGGCCAAAGTCCTGACAATGGCCTTAAAACCCAGCATGTCCTCAATCCCAATACCACTTTTGCTATTTCTTCCCCCTTTAACTCTTCCTCAGGCACTCGGCCCCCTTTCGTTCCTTGATCATCCAGAAACAGCCCTAACTCAGACATTTGGGCTTACTGTTCCTTTCACTTGAATTCTAACCTTTTTTTTTTTTAAGTTATTTTTTTACCGCCTGTCCACTGATATTAGGAATATATGCCCCACTAGGATAGGGATCTCCCCTATTTTGCTTTATCCTTATTGCCAAGCATATAAGAGGAGCTATACATGTTGAACTAGCTAATTAAATTCCAACAGCAATGCTGTGTGTTTGAGAAGGCATTATCTATATTTTGTAGATAAAGAAATTGAGAGTCAGAGACGGTTTGTGATTTGTGCTTGAGTGCAAGGTAACACGTGGTTCATTTACCATTTTCTAATTTTCAGATTAGAATCTAGGTCTCTTGGCTTTTCAACTATACAATAATCTCAAAGAGCTGCAGAAACAGAAAAATAGCTTTAAGCAAATTAAAATGACTAAATTCACAGATTATGATAGGATTCTGCTTTTTTGAAGGAAAAAAAGCATCGTGGGCTAAATATCATCCATTTCCTTTAGCTCTTTATATTTATTTCTTTAGCTTTTTATATTTTCAATATAAAATTTCACTTACATTCTATGTAATATGTCAAGCAAAGAAACAAATTGGGGATAAACACACAGAGAAATATAAACATGACCTAGTGAAACCTCACTTTACAGAAATCTACCACAAGTACTAGTCTAAAGGACTCCCGCTTACATTATAGACATCTTACAGGACTTTTTCTGACCCTCAAAAATGTGTGGTATCTATGTTGGCAAGACCTAAGATGGCAAAAAATGAAAATTGCTATGAAAACGAAAAATCGACAATTTTTACATCATGTGTCTATGAAAAACAGCAACCAAGCAGCCCAGCATTCCAGTATATCCATCAGGGTATAAGGCATGAGCAAGTGCTGGGAAAGAGGAGAACTATGGTCTTCTTCTACAAAAGGGCACAAATGTTCTTCTATAAACTGGACTTGGTGCCTCCTCAACACCCTTGGGGTATTTCTGCAGGAACTCTGTACACATGAGGCTAGAAATGATTGGAGTTACTTTTCAATTTATCTGAAATGCCCTGCCGTACTATCCTGATCTCAGAGATATTGCAGGAACTGATTTTCCCCAAGGGGAAAAAATATGGGTTGGGGGAATGGGAGAAAGAATTGTGAGAACAAAGACACTCAATCAGAAGACCAGAGATAGAGGGAGTCTGTGTCAGATAAGATAGTTGTTCTAGACCAATGGTTCTCAGGCACTAGAATGTATCAGAATCACCTGGAGGGCTTGTAAAACAAACACAAATGTTGAGCTCCAGCCCAGAGTTTCTGATTCAGGGCGTCTAGGAATTAGCATTTATAACAGTTTTCCAAATGATGCTGATGTTGCTGGCCGGGAATTACATCATGGGAATCACTGTTTTAGATATACCATTTACCTAAATTGGACTCCATTTGGGGAAAAATGTAACAAGAAACCCATAATCTTCTAGAATGAAATCCCATAGAATCTTAAAATGTTAGAACTTGAAAGGTCCTTATGGGGGCTCCATGCTATGGAGAGGAAATAGAGATCAAGACAAGTTATTTAATGTGCCCAAGGTCATGTTTCTCTTTTTTCTTTTTCATTTTTTTATTTTTTTTAATATATGAAATTTATTGTCAAATTGGTTTCCATACAACACCCAGTACTCATCCCAAAAGATGCCCTCTTCAATACCCATCACCTACCCTCCACTCCCTCCCACCCCCCATCAACCCTCAGTTTGTTCTCAGTTTTTTTGTTTTTTTTTTTTCAACGTTTTTTATTTATTTTTGGGACAGAGAGAGACAGAGCATGAACGGGGGAGGGGCAGAGAGAGAGGGAGACACAGAATCGGAAACAGGCTCCAGGCTCCGAGCCATCAGCCCAGAGCCTGACGCGGGGCTCAAACTCACGGACCGCGAGATCGTGACCTGGCTGAAGTCGGACGCTTAACCGACTGCGCCACCCAGGCGCCCCTGTTCTCAGTTTTTAAGAGTCTCTTATGCTTTGGCTCTCTCCCACTCTAACTTCTTTTTTTTTTTTTTTCCCTTCCCCTCCCCCATGGGTTTCTGTTAAATTTCTCAGGATCCACATAAGAGTCAAAAACATATGGTATCTGTCTTTCTCTGTATGGCTTATTTCACTAGGATAACACTCTCCAGTTCCACCCATGTTGCTACCAAGGGCCATATTTCATTCTTTCTCATTGCCACATAGTACTCCATTGTGTCTATAAACCACAATTTCTCTATCCATTCATCAGTTGATGGACATTTAGACTCTTATTACAATTTGGTTATTGTTGAGAGTGCTGCTATAAACATTGGGGTACAAGTGCCCCTATGCATCAGCACTCCTGTATCCTTTGAGTAAATTCCTAGCAGTGCTAATGCTGGGTCATAGGGTAGGTCTATTTTTAATTTTTCGAGGAACCTCCACACTGTTTTCCAGAGTGGCTGCACCAGTTTGCATTCCCATCAACAATGCAAGAGGGTTCCTGTTTCTCCACATCCTCTCCAGCATCTATAGTCTCCTGATTTGTTCATTTTGGTCACTCTGACTGGCATGAGATGATATCTGAGTGTGGTTTTGATTTGTATTTCCCTGATGAGGAGTGACGTTGAGCATCTTTTCATGTGCCTGTTGGCCATCTGGATGTCTTCTTTAGAGAAGTGTCTATTCATGTTTTCTGCCCATTTCTTCACTGGATTATTTGTTTTTCAGGTGGGGAGTTTGGTGAGCTCTTTATAGATTTTGGATACTAGCCCTTTGTCTGATATGTCATTTGCAAATATCTTTTCCCATTCTGTTGGTTGCCTTTTAGTTTTGTTGCTTTTTAGGTTTGTTGCCTTTTAGTTTTGCTGTGCAGAAGCTTTTTGTCTTCATGAGGTCCCAATAGTTCATTTTTGCTTTTAGTTCCCTTGCCTTTGGGGATGTGTCAAGTAAGAAATTGCTGCGGCTGAGGTCAGAGAGGTCTTTTCCTGCTTTCTCCTCTAGGGTTTTGATGGTTTCCTGTCTCACATTCAGGTCCTTTATCCATTTTGAGTTTATTTTTGTGAATGGTGTGAGAAAGTGGTCTAGTTTCATTCTTGTGCATGTTGCTGTCCAGTTCTCCCAGCACCATTTGTTAAAGAGACTGTCTTTTTTCCATTGGATATTCTTTCCTGCTTTGTCAAAGATTAGTTGGCCATACTTTTATGGGTCTAGTTCTGGGGTTTCTATTCTATTCCATTGGTCTATGTGTCTGTTTTTGTGCCAATACCATGCTGTCTTGATGATGACAGCTTTGTAGTAGAGGCTAAAGTCTGGGATTGTGATGCCTCCTCCTTTGGTCTTCTTCTTCAAAATTACTTTGGCTATCCGGGGCCTTTTGTGGTCCCATGGGAATTTTAGGATTGCTTGTTCTAGTTTCGAGAAGAATGCTGGTGCAATTT
Organism: Panthera uncia; assembly: GCF_023721935.1. Lineage (NCBI taxonomy): Eukaryota > Metazoa > Chordata > Mammalia > Carnivora > Felidae > Panthera > Panthera uncia. The sequence goes on from NW_026057582.1 coordinate 70,260,418, forward strand.
TGATTGGGATTGCATTGAATGTGTAGATAGCTTTGGGTAGTATTGACACTTTAACAATATTTATTCTTCCAACCCATGAGCACGGAATGTTTTTCCATTTCTTTCTATCTTCTTCAGTTTCCTTCAGAAGCTTTCTATAGTTTTCAGCATACAGATCTTTTACATCTTTGGTTAGATTTATTCCTAGGTATTTTATGCTTCTTGGTGCAATTGTGAATGGGATCAGTTTCTTTGTCTTTCTGTTGCTTCATTATTAGTGTATAAGAATGCAACAGATTTCTGTACATTGATTTTGTATCCTGCAACTTTGCTGAATTCATGTATCAGTTCCAGCAGACTTTTGGTGGAGTCTATCAGATTTTCCATGTATAATATCATGTCATCTGCAAAAAGTGAAAGCTTGACTTCATCTTTGCCAATGTTGATGCCTTTGATTTCCTTTTGTTGTCTGATTGCTGATGCTAGAACTTCCAACACTGTTAAACAACAGCGGTGAGAGTGGACATCCCTGTCGTGTTCCTAATCTCAGGGAAAAAGCTCTCAGTTTTTCCCCATTGAGGATGATGTTAGCTGTGGGCTTTTTATAAATGACTTTTATGATGTTTAAGTATGTTCCTTCTATCCCAACTTTCTTGGCGGTTTTTATTAAGAAAGGATGCTGAATTTTGTCAAATGCTTTTTCTGCATTGATTGACAGGATCATATGGTTCTTATCTTTTCTTTTATTAATATGATATATCACATTGATTGATTTGCGAATGTTGAACCAGCCCTGCATCCCAGGAATGAATCCCACTTGATCATGGTGAATAATTCTTTTTACAAGCTGTTGAATTCGATTTGCCAGTATCTTGTTGAGAATTTTTGCATCCATATTCATCAGGGATATTGGCCTGTAGTTCTCTTTTTTTTACTGGGTCTCTGTCTGGTTTAGGAATCAAAGTAATGCTGGCTTCATAGAATGAGTCTGGAAGTTTTCCTTCCCTTTCTATTTTTTGGAATAGCTTGAGAAGGATTGGTATTATCTCTGCTTTAAATGTCTGGTAGAATTCCCCAGGGAAGCCATCTGGTCCTGGACTCTTCTTTGTTGGGAGATTTATGATAACTGATTCAATATCTTCTCTGGTTATGGGTCTGTTCAAGCTTTCTATTTCCTCCTGATTGAGTTTTGGAAGTGTGTGGGTGTTTAGGAATTTGTCTATTTCTTCCCAGTTGTCCAGTTTTTTGGCATATAATTTTCCATAGTATTCCCTGGTAGTTGCTTGTATTTCTGAGGGATTGGTTGTAATAATTTAATTTTCATTCATGATTTTATCTATTTGGGTCATCTCCCTTTTCTTTTTGGGAAGCCTGGCTAGAGGTTTATCAATTTTTTTTCTCAAACAACCAACTCTTGGTTTCATTGATCTGCTCTACAGTTTTTTTAGATTCTATATTGTTTATTTCTGCTCTGATCTTTATTATTTCTCTTCTTCTGCTGGGTTTCTCAAACAACCAACTCTTGGTTTCGTTGATCTGCTCTACAGTTTTTTTAGATTCTATATTGTTTATTTCTGCTCTGATCTTTATTATTTCTCTTCTTCTGCTGGGTTTGGGGTGTCTTTGCTGCTCTGCTTCTATTTCCTTTAGGTGTGCTGTTAGATTTTGTATTTGGGATTTTTCTTGTTTCTTGAGAGAGGCCTGGATTCCAATGTATTTTCCTCTCAGGACTGCCTTCGCTGCATCCCAAAGCATTTGGATTGTTGTATTTTCATTTTCGTTTGTTTCCATATATTTTTAAATTTCTTCTCTAATTGCCTGGTTGACTCATTCATTCTTTAGTAGGGTGTTCTTTAACCTCCATGCTTTTGGAGTTTTTCCAGACTTTTTCCTGTGGTTGATTTCAAGCTTCATAGCATTGTGGTCTGAGAGTATGCATGGTATAATTTCAATTCTTGTAAACTTATGAAGGGCTGTTTTGTGACCCAGTATATGATCTTTCTTGGAAAATGTTCCATGTGCACTCGAGAAGAAAGTATATTCTGTTGCTTTGGGATGCAGAGTTCTAAATATATCTGTCAAGTCCATCTGATCCAATGTATCATTCAGGGCCCTTGTTTCTTTATTGACCATGTGTCTAGATGATCTATCCATTGTTGTAAGTGGGGTATTAAAGTCCCTGCAATTAGCACATTCTTAACAATAAGGTTGCTTATGTTTGTGAGTAATTGTTTTATATATTTGGGGGCTCCCGTATTCGGCACATAGACATTTATAATTGTTAGTTCTTCATGGATAGACCCTGTGATTATTATATAATGCCTTTCTTCATCTCTTGTTACAACCTTTAATTTAAAGTCTAGTTTGTCTGATATAAGTATGGCTACTCCAGCTTTCTTTTGACTTCCAGTAGCATGATAAATAGTTCTCCATCCCCTCACTTTCAATCTGAAAGTGTCTTCAGGTCTAAAATAAGTCTCTTGTAGACAGCAAATAGATGGGTCTTGTTTTTTATCCATTCTGATACCCTATGTCTTTTGGTTGGTACATTTAGTCCATTTACATTCAGTGTTATTATAGAAAGATATGGGTTTAGAGTCATTGTGATGTCTGTAGGTTTCATGCTTGTAGCGATGTCTCTGGTACTTTGTCTCACAGAATCCCCATTAGGATCTCTTGTAGGGCTGGTTTAGTGGTGATGAATTCCTTCAGTTTTTGTTTCTTTGGGAAAACTTTTATCTCTCCTAATCTAAATGACAGACTTGGTGGATAGAGGATTCCCAGCTGCATATTTTTTTCTGTTCATCACATTGAAGATTTCCTGCCATTCCTTTCTGGTCTGCCAAGTTTCAGTAGAGAGATCGTCATGAGTCTTATCGGTCTCCCTTTATATGTTAGAGCACGTTTATCCCTAGCTGCTTTCAGAATTTTCTCTGTATCCTTGTATTTTGCCAGTTTCACTATGATATGTCGTGCAGAAGATCGATTCAAGTTACGTCTGAAGGGAGTTCTCTGTGCCTCTTGGATTTCAATGCCTTTTTCTTTCCCCAGATCCGGGAAGTTCTCAGCTATGATTTCTTCAAGTACCCCTTCAGCACCTTTCCCTCTCTCTTCCTCCTCTGGAATACCAATTATGCGTATATTATTTCTCTTTAGTGCATCACTTAGTTCTCTAATTTTCCCCTCAAACTCCTGGATTCTTTTTATCTCTCTTTTTCTCACCTTCTTCTTTTTCCATAATTTTATCTTCTAGTTCACCTATTCTCTCACCTGCCTCTTCAATCTGAGCTTTGGTTGTCTCCATTTTATTTTGCAGCTCATTAATAGCATTTTTTAGCTCCTCCTGGCCGTTCCTTAGTCCCTTGATTTCTGTAGCAATAGATTCTCTGCTGTCCTTTATACTGTTTTCAAGCCCAGCGATTAATTTTATGACTATTATTCTAAATTCACTCCCTGTTATATTGTTTAAATCGTTTTTGATCAGTTCGTTAGCTGTCGTTATTTCCTGGACGTTTTTCTGAGGGGAATTCTTCCGTTTCCTCATTTTGGATAGTCCCTGGAGTGGTGTGGAACTGCAGGGCACTTCCCCTGTGCTGTCTTGAATAACTTGCCTTGATGGGAGGGGCCGCAGTCAGACCTGATGTCTGCCCCCAGCCCACCACTGCAGCCACAGACAGACTGGTGTGTATCTTTTCTTCCCCTCTCCTAGGGGCGGAATTCACTGTGGGGTGTTATGGCCTGTCTGGGTTATTTGCACACTGCCAGGCTTGTGGTGCTAGGGATCTGGCATATTAGCTGCGGTGGATAGGCAAGTTGCACAGGGGGGCGGGAGGGGAAGGCTCAGCTTGCTTATCCTTCATTGATCAGCTTTGGGAGGGGCCCTGTGGCACCGGGAGGGAGTCAGACCCGCTGCCGCCGGAGGGATGGATCCCTCCTTCGCTGAGAGATGGGCGAGGGAGATGGCGCTGGCGAGCGCCTTTGTTCCCCGCCAAGCTGAGCTCTGTCGTCCGGGGCTCAACAACTCTCCCTCCCATTGTCCTCCAGCCCTCCCACTCTCTGAGCAGAGCTGTTAACCTATAACCTTCCAGATGTTAAGTCCCCCTTGCTGTCTGAACACACTCCGTCTGGCCCCTCCACTTTTGCCAGCCAGACTCGGGGGCTCTGCTTGGCCAGCAGGCCGCCCCTCCACCCCGGCTCCCTCCCACCAGTCCGTGTAGCGGGCACCGCCTCTCCACCCTTCCTACCCTCTTCTGTGGGCCTCTCGTCTATGCTTGGCTCCAGAGAATCTGTTCTGCTAGTCTTCTGGTGTTTTTCTGGGTTACTTAGGCAGGTGTAGGTGGAATCTAAGTGATCTGCAGGACGCGGTGAGCCCAGCATCCTCCTACACCGCCATCTTCCCACTCTTCCACCAGGTCTTGTTCTCAAACTGCAGATTAGCACCCTCCCTTGGATTATAAAATCAATACAGAATAAAATGACCAAGAAAAAAAGGAAAGAAGGATCAAATTACAAAAATGAGGAATGAAAGTGTGGATGTCAATACTGACCCTTCAGAAATAAAAATTATCAAAAGGAAATACTATCAACAATTATATGCCAACAAATTAGATAACCTCAATGAAATATGCAAATTCCTAGAAAATTACAAACCACTGAACCTGACTCAGGACAAGAGAAAATCTGAATATACTATCACAAATAATGAGATTGAATTAATAATCAAAAACCTTCTCAAAATAAATAAATAAATAAATAAATAAATAAATAAATAAAGCCCAGATGGTTTTACTGGTGCACTCTACCAAATGTTTATTTATTTTTAATTTTTTTAAGTTTATTTCTTTATTTTGAGAGTGACAGAGACAATGCGAGTGGGGGAAGGGCAGAGAGAGAGAATCCCAAGCAGGCTCCATGCTGTCAGCACAAAGCCCAATGTGGGTCTTGAACTCACGGAACTGTGAGATCATGACCTGATCCAAAACCAAGAGTCAGACGCTCAGCCAACTGAGCCACCCAGGTGCCCCATGAACTCTACCAAATGTTTAAGGACAAAATAACACCAATACACAAATTCTTCCAAATAACAAGAGAGAACACTTCTCAACTATGAAGCTAATATTACTGACACCAAAACCAAAGACGTCACTAGAAAAATAAACTGCAGAGCAATATCCTTTATAAATACAGACATTACAATCCTCAACAAAATACTAACAAACCATATTTATCAACATATAAAAAAAGATTATGCATTGTGATCAAGTGAGATTTATTCCAGGAATACAAGTTTGGTTTAACACATGAAAATCTATAACTTTAGGGGCACCTAGGTGGCTCAGTTGGTTAAGTATCCAACTCTTGATTTCAGTTCAGGTCATGATCTCACAGTTTATGAGATCAAGTCCCATGTCAGGCTGCCTGCTGACTGCCTAGAGCCTGCTTGGGATTCTGTCCCCCCACCTCTGGCCCTCCCCCCCTCACATTCTCTCTCTCTCAAAATAAATAATAAACTTAAAAAAAAAGAAAATAAATTCACTACACTACAGTAATAGAATAAGGGACAAAAAAATGCATGATCATTTTAAAGGACTCAGAAAAAAGTTTGACAAAATCTATACCTATACATATAATACCATTTCTTGATACAGAACACTCAACAAAGTAGTAATAGAAAGGAATTTCTTCAACCGATAAAGGAGCTCTATGAAAAACACACGGGTAACATCATACTTAAGAGTGAAAGGCTGAATATTTCCCCAAAGATCAGGAAGAAGAAAAGGATGTCTTCTCCTGCCACTTCTATTCAACATTATACTGAAGGTTTTAGCCAGGGAGAGTAGACAAGAAAAGGAACCAAAATGCATCCATATTGGAAAGAAAAGAGTAAAACTATCATTATTAATATATGACTTGAAAATCCTAAGGACTGCATATGCACACACCCATAAAAACAACTAGGACTAATATGCAAGTTCAAGAAGGCTGCAGGATACAAGATCAATATACAAAAATCAATTGTACTTTTATTCAATTCTATCATATTTCTATACACCATACAGTAGCAATGACCAATCCAAAAATGAAATTAAGAAAGCAACAGCATCTAAAAGAATACTTAAGTATGAAATTAACAAAATAGAAAGATATTCAATGTTTGTAGACTGAAAAACTTAGTATTACTAAGAAGACAATTATTTCCCAAGTTGATCTATAGATTCCTTGAAATACTTCTCAAAATCCAGGGGATTTTTTTTTTGGAGAAATTGAACAACAGATTCTAAAACTTACATTTACACATATCTCAACCCAAAACAAGACAAACACTCTATGATCAGAATTTCTTCCCATCAAACCCATGAATTTATTGAGATAGTGGGTACAGGCTGAAAGTCTTAATGCATATTCATTTTTCAGATATATTCTCTTTGAAGTTAGAACCACAGAGTTAGGATAACAGCCAGGTATTGGTACAATGGTGACAGAACATAGCGTGATAGAAATATGAAGATAAAAACTTCATTCCTAAAACCGTGGAGAAGGAAGCTCTCTCTTTTTTTTTTTTAATGTTTTTATTTATTTATTTATTTTTGAGACAGAGAGAGACAGAGCATGAACGGAGGAGGGTCAGAGAGAGAGGGAGACACAGAATCTGAAGCAGGCTCCAGGCTCTGAGCCGTCAGCACAGAGCCCGACGCGGGGCTCGAACTCACAGACCGGGAGATCGTGACCTGGGCTGAAGTCCGACACTTAACCGACTGAGCCACCCAGGCGCCCCAGGAAGCTCTTTTCTTGTTCGAAGGTGAAAAGGTGCCTTTGGAGGTGAAGAAGGCTGCCTGAGAGCACTAGTGTGACCTGAATATTTGCAGGAAAGGGAAAAAAGACAAATAACTCTTTCCATCTATAGTTGGCTATGACTGAAAAGCAAATCTGCATGGTAGACAGACTTTAAACCACCCAGCTCCAACTGGAGGGTCTCAAACAGCTTCACTCACTATCAGGGGGTTTGCATGGGTCAGTCTATTGGCCAAGCTCAGTAAAGGGAAAGTCTTGACTTGATTTTACCTTCCCAAAGAAGAAAAAAATGAAACTCTTCCAGGTTTCTCCCACTTTATCATCTTGGTCATGAATCAAAAGTTTTTGTAGGTAGACAAAGTTGATTTAACTTTTAATTCTGTCACTTACTGACTAATTTTTTAATCTCTAAACTGCAAATAATATCTGTAGATTGTGGTGATCAAATTAAAATGTAATCTTTTTGCTTGCTCCTTGGAGTAATTTGCAAGGTGGGCAACATTATCCTAATTTTTTTTAATGAAAAACTAATCAGATGCATTTATCACTTGAAGATTTATACACCTTCTTATTTATAAGAGTGCTTTGCAATATTGCTGTCAGGATTCAGAGCAAATTCTTCCACCACTGTGGGTTTCTCTTTCATTTATAAGGAAAGGAAGGAATAAAAAGGAAAGCAGTAATATTAGAAAGTTGCATTCCTATATCTCGGGCTGACTATACAGTTATTCTCTTCTCTGAAAGCTTTTCCCAGTTCCCTCTCTAAACTTGAAATTAACAGGAAAGCCAACGACACAAACAATGGCAGTGCCTACTTCTACTAATTGTACACACCAGCCTGACACTCTGAGCAAAACACCAAGGGAGGTACTCCAGTGGTTCAATCATTTGAAATGCTATATTTCTGAAATGTCTAATGTTTTGCTTCTTGCTTTTTTTCTTATTCAGCTCCCATGAATTACATTATTCTAAGTTCTCTTCATTATATTGATCAGTAAGCAAAGAAATTCATTCATTTATTTATTCAATGAATTGGAAATTTCAAGAGCTTGGTTCATAACACTGTAAAATCCCAAACGTTTCTACCTTGTCCAGGTAACAACTAGAATGATAATAGATTTTTAACTTATATTTGCGCTTTCATTTCAGTCTTCCTAATCTTTTGTATATAACATGGTTTGAAAAGATAACCATTGGGGCACCTGGGTGACTCCGTCAGTTAAGCATCCAACTTCCGTTCAGGTCATGATCTCATAGTTTGTGGGTTGGGGCCCGTGTCAGGCTCTGTGCTGGCAGCTCAGAGCCTGGAGCCTGCTTTGGATTCTCTCTCTCTCTCTCTCTCTCTCTTTCTCTCTCTCTCTCAAAAATAAACATTAAAAAAAATTAGAAAAGGAAGCCATTATTTGGTAGGGAAGATTTTCCTTTTCAACAGGGAAAAAAGTAGGGGAAATAAATCCCAACTGAGCAATTCCACTCATTTTCCTAGCTGAAGGTAACTAAAATACAGAACGCTTCTTTATTTTCTAATTAACAGCTATAGAGCTGGTCTCAGGAAACTATGCATAAGTAGTTCATAAAAAGGAAGAGGTCCAACAACACCATGCAAAGATAGTAATTAAAACAGAGGGAAAAAGACCTATTATAAATTACACTACACTTGAGGCTATACAAAAATCTTTTTAATTAACTGAAAGAATGAGGCAAACAGCCTCTGAGCTTTTATAACTGGCTACTGAAGTTTGGAGACAAACAACATGATGTGGGTGGTTTTTTTGTTTTGTTTTGTTTTTTTAATGTACCATTGGTAAATTGAGTACCACTAATCATTATCTCAAGGGGTGTGGATTACCCTGAACAAATCACTGAAAATATTATCACTGAAGATTCTGGAGTTTTCACTGCTTCTCTATAGCTCACCTATTATAGCAGAGTCCAGAAACATCTACTGTAAGAGCCAGACTTTTTCTAAGGAACAAAGTAGTTTGTTCAAACTGATTTGAAATTCAAAATAGAAAAATCCAATACTACAGACATTAAATTCAAACATGTATATCCCTATTTTCTCTGTTACAGGAGCAGCAATTTATTTTATAAGTAGTTTCTCAGAGACTCTAGACTCCAAGGTCTGTTGCCAACTTCATTTGTTTTTTGGGGTGACTTCCACCTTGGTCACTCTGTCAGGTGTTCTTACCCATTGCAGTAGCAGGATGATGGTCAAATCATTACCAACACTTGAAGATTTGTTATTAGATTTTCTAAAAAAAAAAAAATCCTATCACATGCCCGTAGCATGATAATGTTGATATGCTGTGTTGAGTTCAAACCTCTTTTCAAAATCTATGGTTGGATGTGAGCTTGAAAGTTGCAGAATGAACATTGGTGCTAAGCTGGAAAATCATTTGTTTGATACTGTTGAATAGAATGATTCAAGATTGGGGAAAGAAACTAATTCTCAGGAACATGGCCTATACATTAATCCAATTAGATGTGTCGAGCAAAATTAGAGATGGTTTTAGATTTCCCATTTTGCTTCTCATTTTTACTATTTCTCCCCTTAGGGATGATGATGAGGAGGAGGAGGAGGATGATTCTTTTTTAATAATATGTATCACCTCAACAATTTACTTTTCCTAACATAAAAGAAACAAAGAAATATGATTTCTAGGTACTTTAATTCTATTAAAGAAAAATAAACTTAAAAATCTAAAGCCTAAGAGCAAATCACTGGAGTAGAAAGCTCTCAGCTGACTAGAAGCAACCCTGCAAAGACAAAGGGAATTATTTAGGAATTAATAAGGTCTGGCCTTCACTCTACATCAACACAACTTAGTCCTCATAATACCTGACTCCATTACCATTGGCTATGCCCACTGCTCCCTTCCCCTTATTATCGATCATGAGCACCACAGTTACAGAATAAGGCAGCTCAAGGTCACATTGAAGGATGGTTCTTGAGACTGAAGCGGAGTTCTAAGTAGGGCCTCTAGATGGCACTCTTTCTTATCAGTAGTCAGTGTGAACAATTTTCTTTGCTATCTCCACAACAATCAAATGACTAAAATTGGTCCTCTTTCTTATATTTTGATACAATTGCCCTATGCCATCTTCTTAGAAAGCTGACGGTTACATAACACATTAGTTAAAGTTTACCAGCAGCAAGGTGTGCTCTTGCCTTAAGAAAAAATTCCTGTATCATCAGGGTATTTCAGTTCCTGCTGGTGTCCTAACTGACCCCGCATAGCCAGTATTCCACCAGGTGGAAGTTTTTGTTTCAGATCCAACCAGTCCCTATACCTCACTTTGGACCCTACTTCCAATGTCACTAAGGTAACAAAAGAAGAGGGAAGTCTGCATCTCTGGTCTCCACTAAGTCTCGCTCCTTACACTCCTTGCCACTCAGCTTCAGCTGTGTGGAGGTGGGGATCATATTGTCTGTGGTTAGAAGCAGAAGGAGCTGGATATAGGTGAAAGGATGCTGGCATTCCCACCAACCCAGGACTGTCTCTGTAAGTGATGGGTTGGTGGTCTTGGGAAAAACCCTTGTCATCCTGTCACTAACAGCACTAGGGATGCTTCTATGAAGCTCACAACTGGTCTTAACGTCATTGCAGCTCTCCCACCACACCCAATATTTCCTGGAAAAATAGGCAATATCCCCCGGATACTACTCCCCCCCCCGCTTCCCTCCACCCCCAACACACACACACACACACACACACACACACACACACACACACACAGAGTTCTCAGGAAACCAAGTACCTTGTCCATGCTTTGCAGGGGAACACATTTCAGCTGTGTTGGCCTGGACACAGTCAGGATGCGATTATGATAACCAAGAAATATCAACGTTTCTGAGGGTAGGTTGTAGAGTAGAAAACTGAAGAGTTTATGGAATTCTTTTCTTTCATGCTTCAAATGATACTTAGTGAACACACTTTTTAATGCCTGGGGATTTTCAAGAATTCATAGTTCCAATCAACCAGTGTTCCAATCAAATTTATTCTCTTTCATTTTATCTTATTTCAGCTCCAACTCCTTGGTCTGTCTATGGGCTTTCTACTTTCCAAAGATGTACCTAGCTATGGGTTTGCAGACTGACCCCTGTATGACCAGAGGGCTCCAGCAAATGCAACACAGGTTGACTTTTAAGACTTTTGAGAAAGCACAGAAAAATCTCTCATTAACCCTTTGTCCTCAAAGCAAAGACCCTTGTGCTTCTTTGCAGTTATGAATTCTTATAAACATCCAGCCCTCACAGAGTTATATTCCCAATAGCTTATCTTGCTGAGACATAAAGCAATGAAGGTCATAGGTTCCATACATAAAAATCCAATTATATAAGTTGTACTAAATAATTTAAATGGACCATTTAACTAATCCTGGATTTTTTCCACAAAGCCAAAGGTCTTACTTTGGTTGTTTAGTTCACATCTCCTACCTTTTTTTTACTCAGAAAACTCTTCCTTAGGACTCGGGAACGGGAAGAAAACAACTAGAGCTACAAGTTTACTCAGAAATGTTTTAAGCCTGCCATTTTCCCAGATACTGTTTAAATGTTTACAGCTCCATAAAACTCAAGCTGCATTGGATGAATTCTGTAAACATCACCAAATGCAATTTTTCTAGAAAGAAAGCTGCCAAATTGTGAAGACACAAGATTAAACCTCCAGATGGCCTTTTCTGAAGTATGAGTACTGATTGGGTTTCCATGTCCTTGTCTGACACTCTAGTCCATCCGGAGTGTCCCTTTCTAGAGCAGAGTCTGGGATACCAAAGTTCACCAAAGGCCCAGGAGAAGAATAGACAGATAAAACAGACCATGTGGTATTGATTTCTGGGAACCTGGGCCCCCTGTTAGCCCATTTATTTCCAAACAAGTTTCCTCCTATCTGACAAAGTGCCTAAAAATCTACCGCTAAAAGATTTCTTCTCTTGGCTCTAAAAGACCTATTTGTCTAGCTCCCTAACTATATCCAAATGTCCTTGGGAAAGGTACAATATCCAGGATTTATTAGCAACACCTGCATTCCCTTAACTGCCTTAGATGAAGTGTCAAGGAAGGAAACAGCAGTGCAGAGAAGTTATGAGGCTTGCCTAAGACTACACAGCTTGTAGGTATCTAAATCCACGTAGCACTTAGGACTGAGACTTCGGAAGGAGCCAGGAAACCATCTCTGTTCCCATTCTTCTCTCTTCTCTGGGCTGTGGACAGGCAGAGAGGTATACGACTCAAAGAGCTACTAGCATTTTCTCAGGGCGACAGCTCCAGAAAGGAGTCAGGGAGGAAAGACATCTCACTTCTATGGTTAGGAAAGTGCTGATGACTTGGTTTGCAGGAGAAAAACCATGTGCGTTTCTGTCAGGAATGCCCAATTCCAACCCATGAGAGGAAGAAAAAGGTCAAGGTCAAATCAGTTTGGAAAATGCCTCTTAATGTATCTCTTTTGGAAGACTTTTGGTGACTATCAGTATAGTAGTACAGCCCATTTGTAACATCCTTTAACTTAGTTTCCAAACTAGTTGATCAAAGGATACTATTTTTCCAAACATTTATTAACATCTCCCTAAAGAGTTCAGGAAGTTCTGCTTTAGTGGAAGTTACAAGAATTTTGTTTCCTCTTGATGCCCTGCAGCGGCCACGCAACCCAGAACAGAACTCTGAGAAACCCTTATTCCTGGCAGAAGTTATTTGCATGCATTTTCTACCAGAAGGCACAATCTGAAAACGTCCTGAAGCTTTTATCACTGGGAACACCTTTTCATTAAGGCCGCTAACAATTATAGAGAAAAATCTGTTGAGGGTCAAAGGGAAGTAAAACCCAATACTCTCTCTTTTCCACCTGCCGTTCTTTCCTTATTTAAAGATTCCCCTGAGTACCCTCTTTGCTAGGGAAGTTTTCTTCCCACCCCCAGGCAGAGTTAATTCTTCATTCTCTTCTCTCACAGGCAGAGTTCTTGTTTTTTATTGCAGTACTTGATATTCTTGCATTGAAGTATCTGCTCACAGGCCTGATTCTCTCAATAACCTAAGGGCAGTTCAAGGCCATGGAAGATGAAGTATGTATCTTCTTAGCTCCACTACCTGCAGCCTCTGCGATGTGGAAATGTTCATAAAGGTCTGTGACAGGCATAACATAATGAGTCAACAAATTCAAGAGGCCAAATACAAGCACGACATACAAATTTAAACTAAATTGATTTGATTGAGGTATGGAAAATCATACCCCATTAAATGAGTAATCATTAATACTTAATGTATTTATTACGGTCATTTAATTTTTCAAGTGGGGAAAGAAGAGGAAGAAAGAAGGAGGAAGGAGGTAGAGAATCAGAGGGAAAATACAACAACCAATAGTATGAAAAATTGTAGAGAGGAAAAGTAGAAACGAGAATGAAACAAGAAAAACTGTACAAAAATGCAGGGAATGTTATAGGTGAAAGACAGAAATAAAGCAAAAGAATAGCTGAAGTGGAAAATTTGGTGAGAAAAAACACAAAAAGAAGAAAATTCAACACTTTCATTTTTTATTTTTATTTTATTTATTTATTTTGAGAGAGAGAGAGCAAGAGCGTGTGCGCATGAGTGGGAGAGGGGCAGAGAGAGAGAGAGAGAGAGAGAAGGAGGATCCCAAGCAGGTTCTGCACTGTCAGCACAAGCCCGATGTGGGACTTGAACTCACAAACTGCAAGACCATGACCTGAGCCAAAATCAAGAGTTAGACACTCAACTGACTGAGCCACCCAGGTGCCCCAGAAAAGTCAACACTTTTGAAGTGTTCGTGCAAGAGTCTACAATTCAATTTACTGTTATCTCTTAGCATAGACTATGACTATTATTCCTGGTTACTATTTATGACTATTAACCATGACATTATTCACAGCTCTACCAATGTTTTTTTTTGTTTGTTTTTTTTTTTTTATCCTTTGACCTGCTGATTTTTCACCTCGAAGGTCCAATCAGTTCAACCATAACTGCTGCCATTATAACTATTACTCTTTGGAAGAGAATTCACAGGTCTGGGTTTTTGTTCCCTTTAATCTACCGGGTAAGATTGGTCTAGCCAATTGGAAGTATCATGGTTTACCAATTTTTAAGAACCTTCAAAGAAAAATTTACCAATAAGCTATCCGAATGGAAATAAATGGAACTGCAATAAATGTTTGAATTGAAAATAAATAAAGGTTTTGTTTTAACTGTTTAGATTGATTTCTAAGCATAGGTTTTTAAAATATAGCACAGTATTTTCTTTTCTTTTTTCTTCTTTTTTTGGCCAGGTTTTCTTTTCTGTGAGATTTTCCTTCTAGTCTTATCTTCCTAAAATGCCTTCAGGTTCCATAGCAATTACCCATTTTCCTTTGTGGGCCTTATCTATTTTTATTACTTAGCAATAGTCAGTTTCCCTCAAGCAGGGCTGTGGTAATTAACCGGAATAACAGGGAATGACTCAGATCCCTGATCCAAATTTCTCTTCCAGCTCCAAGTTCCAAAAATAGTCCTCTATTAGTCAAAAGGCTCATTTCAGTAATATTCATTGTTTAGAGGGTCTGTGAGTACATTCTTTATACTCAGGAGCCTCTATGAGGCTTTGTGTTTTGGCTTCCCAGCAGGAGATTTCCCTGGGCTAATGTAAAAGATCAAGTCTTACAAACCTTTTCAAGCTTTCAAGCCCAAAATATCATCATGAACCTCTAACTAGCTCCAGGACATCAGGAAAGCAGTGAGTTCTTTGGCCTTCAGTTTCATGATCCATAAAATGAACCCCGCATAAGCGAAGCTCTAAATATTAGCTCTAAAATATTCTATTTCTAAAGGGACTTGCTCTTCAAGGTCTTGCCAAACTTTCACACAACAGAATTTGAGGCAGCAATTCTGCTCCGAATTCAACAGAAAGACTTCTTGCAAGATCTTTTAAAGTTACTTTCCTAAATCAGTCTACCAACCAATATCTACTGAATAATGTATATATCCAAATATATACAGCTAGAATTCACAGGAAGAAGTCTCTGTCCCCTGCCCCTTAAATTTTGATAGGGCATACAATAAGAAGAAAGTGACAATACAGATACAATGTGAGCCCCAAATGAATGATAAAAACAGTAAAAATTTGTATCAGGTAAACCTCAGATATACTAAGGAGATCTTAAAAAGTGTCAACAGGAAAGTGGAATTTCAGTGAAGTCTACAATAAAAATAATGTATGCTTCAAATGGGAATGAGGTAGGAATGAGTATAGAGGTGGCATTAGTTTTCATTGTTTTTAATGTTTATTTATTTTTGAGAGACAGAGCACAACTAGGGGTGAGGAAGAGAGAGAGGGAGACAAAGAATCCAAAGCAGGCTCCGGGCTCCAAGGTGTCATCAACACAGAGCCCGATGTGGTCTCGAATCTATGAAGCGTGGGATCATGACCTGAGCTGAAGTCAGATGCTTAACCGACTGAGCCACCCAGGTGCCCCAAGGGTGTGACATCAGTGCAAACAAACAAACAAACAAACAAACAAAATGTTTCATTTGCTACACATATGTGTCTTCAGGTCTGCCATGCCTGGCTTCACCCCTACGGTCCTTCCATATGGAATGCCTTCGATCCATTCAAGTCCACTGCTGTCTACCCCCTTCAAATCTAAGCACAAAAACACTTTCTCCATGAGGCAGTCTCTGATCCTACCGTTGAAAGTTACCTTTTTCTCTCTTGACATTCCACAGAACCTTCTCTTTTTCTCTTTTACAGTGTCTGTCACTTATTCCCCTCTACTGGTCTTTCATGTTTTCTCATACATCTGCTGCTAGACTTCACAATCCTCAGGGGAAGCAGTCTGTCAAATTTACCTTTGTTTACTGATGGAATTTAAATTAAGGCTTTGCATCAGTCACTCATTCAAGTATTCATTGTTCTTATTTTTTTAACCACTCATTCATTCAACCTAAATGTACTGAACAATTGACTGTGTACCAGTAACGTGCTGAGAGCTATACATTTCCCTTAGAGCTTCCATTCTGGTGTGAGAAAACAAGTGATCAATAAATGAACTAATAAATATACAATGTTCCCAGTGCTTATAAGTCCTGTGGGGTGGGGGGAGACTAAGGAGTAAGTGGAGATAGTTTAGATTCAGGGGCCAGCATTTACTATATTACAAAAGTGATATATCTAAGGTGGAAACCTATAAAGAAAGAGACTATTTTGAGGATGGATAAAATAAATTAAGTACTGATGAGGTTCTTAAGTTATCCCACTGCAAGTAGGAATAATAAAGATAACTCACACCAAGAATCTTAATAATTTGTACTGCCATATGTAATAAATAGTATACATTTATTACGTGTCTACTATCGGCTAGGCAATGTAGTAGATAATCCATTCAACAGTAAGAGGGGTGTTATTATTGTTACCATTTAACAGATGAATAAACTGAGGCTCAGATGGGTTAATATGCTCCGGATCACTAGATAATGGATGAATGAGGTATGAATGGAATCCAGATCTCTCAAACACAAATGCTAATGCTGTTTGTCTCAAATACCTGTCCTTTACTAGGCATGGATGGAAGAATGGATTTACTTCTGACTGCTTCCTGGAGTCTCTCCTCTGAAGAACATGCTGGTAGCTCCTCCCAGCTTTATGCCTGGCTGTACGTCTTTTAGAGAAGCAACCATCTGAACATGGACCAGACGTTCCTGAATCCAGAGCTTGGAAGGGAACTGAGAAGGAAGCATGCATGTTCTAGTTTCCCACAAAAGGAATTTGGCTCTGGCTTCTGTAAAAGGAGGTCTTCTGAGTCTCCATGGACCACAGAGAAAGGTGGAGCCAAGCCAGAGAAGAAAAGTGAGGCCCACAGGCTCCTCCCCCCTTGAGCGGCAAGATGCCCAGCTCACACAGAATTCCAAGCTTCAGGGTCTAAAAGCACAAATTCTGGGCTGAGATTTGATGGAGGCACTGATTCTCTGCACCTCCAATTTCTGTGACGTGAAGCGGGTATCGCTGCCCCAAAGAAGAAATCAGGTTTATAAGGTCTCCCCAAAGGCAGTGCAAGAGAAAGGTAAGTACAGAGAGCGGGCCTTGGTATCCTATTCTTGGTAGCTGACTTCTCATTTCATCAGGTTCTCTGTCCCATGCCCACCTCGGGCTGGTGTCCCTGGCAGCCAGAGAGGAAGAGCAATGTCTCAGCCCACCCCCACCCCCAACCCAATCGGGGCCTGGTAGACTGCTCAGCAGAAACGTACAATTGAAATTTATTTGCATTATGATACCAAAATATACTAAATAGGCAAGGCACGAGGGGAAACCTCCTAATTACTTCCACAACCAAACCACTGAAGCGTTGGAGGGAAGGAAACACACACAGGAGTGTTTGTTCCTAGGACGGAGCTAGGATGCTGCGGGAATGAGCAGGAAGTCACCACGACCTACTTCATGTGGGGCAGGTGAGACTGACCTTCCCTCTATTCCTTAAAATAAGCCCACATTAACTGAGATTCTCTGCAACTACACCAGCAAACATAAGAGACACAAGAAAGGGAAGGAACGCTAGCTAAGATATCTGAGCTACCTCAAGACTGAACGCTCCCAGGAGTTCCTAAAGCCTGTTGGGTTTTGCTGTAGCTAAGCTGCCTGGAGAATCTGATAAACAAGGAAGCCAAGATAACTGTGTGTTTATCAAGCACCCAGGTTGTCTGGTATTTATCCCAGTTGGGACTTCTCTTCCATACTATCCTTTGTGGTACACCTGACGAGGTAACTCATTTGTCCTTCTCACGATGCCTGTATTCCTCAGTTAATGTTCCTGTTAAAATTGTATCTTTTCTGTATGAAAATAATGCATGTTTACTGCACAGATTTTAGAGAAATCAACAAGAAAAAAATACCTTTAAAAAGTACCTGTAACTTTACTGAACAGTGATACAGCTGAATATTTGTGTATTTTCTCAATTTTTTCTTCAATACAGGCATCGCACATACTCCTTTGTACCTCCTTTCCTCACTTTGTAATCTACCCTGAACACTCACATGTTTGTAGGCATTTTGCTATATCATCCCTAATAGCTGTATATCATTATAAGGAGAATCAATATCAAACTTAATACAACTAATTCTCTATTGCCAGACTTCTAAAGTGTTTCCAATTAATCTCTGTCATAGAAACACTGAAGAACAGTCTCATATACAATTTTAGTCCAGGGGCATCTGGGTGGCTCAGTTGGTTAAGTGTCGACTTTGGCTCAGGTCATGATTTCACGGTTCATGGGTTCACGCCCCGCCATCAGGCTCTGTGCTGACAGCTCAGAGCCTAGAGCCTGCCTCAGATTCTGTGTCTCCCTCTCTCTCTGCCCCTTCCCAAACTCGTGCTCTGTCTCTCTTTCAAAAATAAATACGTGTTAAAAAATTTAGTCCATACACCTGGTTTTTTTTTTTTTTAACATAGACCCCTTAAGTGGAATTGCTGTGGGAAAACAAAGTATCCAAACTTTTTAAGTGTTTGAAATTTATTATCAAATGGCCTTCCAGAAAGTTCCCAGTGAATTAAACTCTCAACAGCAATGTGTGGGAGTATCCAATTCCTATGTCCTCATCAACACTTGATGTTACCATTTTTAAAGTCCTATTAATGTTTGCTTGATGGTTTTATAATAGTTCTCAACACTGGTTTCTCATTAAAATTGCTTCAGGTGGGGCACCTGGGTGGCTCAGTCCATTAAGTGTCCGACTCTTGATTGTGGCTGAGGTCAAGATCTCACAGGTTGTGAGTTTGAGCCCCGTATGGAGCGAGAGCTACCAGTGTGGAATCTCCTTGGGATTCTCCCTCACTCCCTCTCTGTCTGCCCCTCCCCTGCTCGCTGGCTCTCTCACAATAAATAAATAAATTTTAAAATAAAATAAAATAAAATAAAATAAAATAAAATAAAATAAAATA
>NW_026057582.1:70279114-70337274 GCF_023721935.1 Panthera uncia
TAAAATAAAATAAAATAAAATAAAATAAAATAAAATAAAATAAAATAAAATAAAATCACTTGAGATTTCATTGCACTAATGCCTAATCCCCAACCACCGAAATAATTTGGAATTTTAGGAACGGGGTCTGGACATTTACCTAAAAGAAACTACACACTTAAAATACAATCGCATAAAATAGTCCTGATTTCAGACTGAGATGTTACCCTGAGTAGGCAGGATCCACACAGAGAATTCTAAGTCATATTCTCTTGGTATACCCACAGTCCCCAGCCCTGTGAAATCACCATTATCAGGAAGAATATCTGAGAGTTTTCTTCAAACAACCATAACCAAATCAATTTTCTACATCATCTTAATGTATGCATGAGGCATCTAATCTTCACCCTCCCTCTTTGCCTCATTCCATGCTACTCTTCCCACAGACCCCAACTTCCGCATCACTTCCTCAGGTAGTCTCTCCTCCTCCCCTCCTGTGCCCCTAACACATCAAGTAACTCTTCAGGGAGCACTTAATACAGTTGTGGTGTAGTTCACAGACATTCTGAGATGGGAGTATTCACTGTGAGCCGGCATAGCTGGGAAAGATTTGTAAACAATGAGATTTGATTCTGGACACAGGAGGGATTTGGATACGTGGAAAGAAGTGTGTAGGAACAGGAAAGCCACAAGCATTAACCTTTATAGGTTCATGGACGCATTCAGGGAGTTCACAGAACTCTAAGCACAACCATGGGTCCTTGATCCCAAGTGGACCATATTCAGCTCTTTAGGCAGGGCCAGCATAATGATTAATTTCTCTCTTCCAGCCAAACAACATGAGCTCAGGAACTCCCCTCAAAGTCAGTCATCACTGTCCTAAGGAAACAGCAGAAATGCCAGACTGTCAGCTACCTTTGTGTCCAAATTAATGGCCCTATCTATGACTTACATTGGCCTTAGTGAAATGGGGTAGGTTGGGGTGAGAGGAAGAAAAGAAAGGGACAAGTGGGGTCATGAATTATAGCACCCAATTATGGAACCAACAGAGCAACACTCCTTTTGTCTATCTTATGCAGGTAACACTGAGTACCTAGCCTCAGACAGAGAAGTCAAGAAATTCAGAGTTGAAGGTAAAAATCCTCTCCTTGTATCACCTTGTATCTCCATATTCCCTGTCAAGTGTTTTAACTTTAATGAGCACAGGGCAAGCTGGTGTTTGTTCCATCCCCTGTGGTCCCCTCCCAGGGCATCATGCCTCAGGGCAAGAACTTTCTCTTTTGGCACAATGCCATCTGTTACATCATTCTGCAGCAGCTATATAAAAAAACCCACCACACCTTAGCTGACCTCACTGTGTCTAGACAACTTCATTACCATGCAGGACATGACAGACAGGCAGACCCACATGTCCCAGAGCCAGCCTCCACTAGAGGCAACAGCATTCCAGCTCTGTATACCATCCAGTCCCCATGTTCTGTCTTTCCTGGAACCTGAAAAATGTTTAGAAACCCACTCGGGAGTTCACCAGAATACCATTTACAGCAAAAGGGCACTATTCTTCTTAAATCCTAAAACTCCTTGACAGTTTTTCTTAAAAAGGGCCAAATAGCATGTGTGATATTCATCACCTTGCACCACATTGTTGTATGCTGAAGTCAGTTTTACTGCTTCATTTACACACTAAAACATGTCTGATTTTACCACCCCAAATTCTGAAGCAAAAAATAATTTCCCTATAAAAGGACAAAAGTGGCTTTGGAGGTGGTAGTTAGTCACTTACTACGGCTATAACTGGTGGTTTATAGCTTACCCTCCAGGAAAAGATCTAACGTGCTTTTCCAGTCAGGCTCCCAATGGAAAAAAGCCCTGCTCAGAGGCAGGTTCTTCATGGACAGTACATCAACCTTCACTTCCTGCCTTCCTCCTGCCTCTTCTCTCACCTCTGCTCACTCACTCATTACAGGCTCGTAAGACAACGTTAATGAGACAGCCTTCTGAGAAGAAGCATGAGGTGGGTCACACTTATACAATCACGTATGCAAGCAATGAAAATATTCACATATCCACGTTGCATTAATTCTTTCCATGTTACTGTAGCGCCATATTGATTTCCCATCTGTAACTGTGTAAAACAAAAGGACGGAACTCTAACTCAGAACTTCTTCTTCCTCATGACAAAATTTCCAGCATGTTTACTGGTTTGGGAATGATAAGCCCCTGATCCTGAGTGTAAAGTCAGGTAATTGACTTTTGCTTAGTTTTATTGCCCCTGCTACTTTCCCCCCTAACCATCCTTCACGCTAATCCTCAGTCCTAGGGAAATATCATCATCCAAAAATGTGCAGTATGGAGTTAATTTTGGAAAGAAATGGCTGATAAAAAAGAAGGCCTATTGAATGGAAAAAACAAAGGGAGATAAGGAGGACATGAAGTCTGCATAGAAGGCATAAAAAGGGATAAGATTTTTTAAAAAGGGATAGGATATAATGGGGCCTTTTAAAACACTACGAATATTCACAGTCAGATATGTCAGCCAGGAGACAGAAGAATAATAATAACTCTGACTTTTGAGCACTTACTATGTCCCCCATACCCTTTATGAGCATAATTATACTGAAGAGTCACAACAAACCTGTAAGGATAATATTATTATTCCCAAGTTGCAGAAGAAATGGAGGCAGAGCGAAATTAAGTAATTTTCTCAAAGTCATTCAGCTATAAAATAGCTCCACTGAGATTCAAACTAAGGTCTCACTGGCTCTGAAGCCCAGGTTTTTAATTACTATGCTAGCCTCTTCCCAAGTCATATAGACCTCAGTATTCATCTAAAAAGTCACAGACATATAGAGGCACTTCTGTCTATGGCATGGATGGATGTATATATGAAAATCTATGTATTTTTACATAACATTTAACCCTCACTTCTACCCTGAAGAACTAGACACTACAAATATCAATCTATGCCCTCTGCAAATTTGGAAACCTAGATGCCTTCATTAATTCATTCAATACATATTTAGAGCATATGTTTTTTGCCAAACGATATTCTAAGATCCAATAACACACAAGTCAGAAAAGAAGCCTGCTTTCTTGGAACTCATACTGTAATAAGAGGAATGGATTATAAACAACACATAGAATAATAATGAGACCAATGAGTAAATAAAACTGAGTAAAGTGGTTGAGAGCGCGGTGGTTTGCCAAATTACATTGTCCCTTAAATGTTTGCTAGTTGTGCCCCAAACTGAACTCCCGATTTCCATTCACACCACTTCTCCATCTAGCAAAAAAGCTTGGTGTCAACACGGTCATCTCTTTTGTTCTCACATTATACATCCAGTTTATTGGCACATTCTGTTCATCCTACAATCAAAATATTTCTAAAACCCAGTCCATTCTCACCACCTTCTCTGCTACCACCCTGGTCAGAGCCAGGATCATTTTAATAGCCCCTAGTTACTCTATCTTTTCAGTCTTGTCTCCTACAATCTATTCCGATTTGCAACAAGAATGTTCCTTTTTAAAATATAGGGTCTTTGTACTGGCTGTTCCCTTGTCACTCACTCACTCTCTCACCTCCTTCAAGCCTTTGCTTAAAAGTTACTCTCCTGGGGCGCCTGGATGGCTCAGTTGGTTAAACGTCCAACTTTGGCTCAGATCATGATCTCACAGTTCGTGAGTTCAAGTCCCACATCAGGCTCCATGCTGATAGCTCAGAGCCTGGAGCCTGCTTCAGATTTGTGTCTCCCTCTCTCTCTGCCCCTCCCCTGCTCACATTCTGTCTCTCCCTCTCAAAAATTAATAAACATAAAAAAATTTTTTTTAAATGTTACTCCCTTGAAGAGGCCTGGCTTACTACAGTCACCCTGCTGTATTTTTTCCATAGCACTTAACACCTTCTAAAAATAGTACATAACATACTTGTTCATTATATTTTTTTTGTTTATAGTCTGTCTCCCTCCACAAGAATGTAAGCTTCACAAGGGCACGTTTTTCATGTTTTGTTCACTAATGCACCAACACCACACAGGGTAGTACCTGACATCTAGTAATTCTTTACTATTCGTGCCACAAACAATGTTCAGAAAAAGCCTTTTTTCCAGCAAGTTGGATTCAGCTGAAGAAAATATTAGTGCACTGTATATAGATTGAAGCACACAGAGAATGGGGATTGGAAATTATAGAAAAAGAGAATAAGAGACCTAAGGGCACAATGAAAAGTTACTATGTGAACATAATTAAAGAGCCAAGAGGCACAGATACCAAAGAAGGGACAGAAGTAATACTATAGGAGACAGTACCCAAGAACTTTTCAAAAATGCAGAAAGGGGCGTCTGGGTGGCTCAGTCAGTTAAGCATCTGACTTCTGCTCCGGTCATGATCTCACAGTCCGTGGGTTCGAGGCCCACGTTAGGCTCTGTGCTGACAGCTCAGAGCCTGGGGCCTGCTTCAGACTCTGTGTCTCCCTCTCTCTCTGCTCCTCCCCTGTTCACGCTCTGTCCCTGTCTCAAGAATAACTAAACATTTAAAAAAAAAAATTTTTTTTTAATGCGGAAGAACATCAAGCCACAGATTCGAGAAGTATCATAAAATTCAAGCAGGGTAAATATAAGAAAAACCACGCCTAGGCACATCATGGTAAAAATGCCATGAACCAAAGTTACAGAGAAAAATTCTTTAGCTATTCCACTGCTGTCTTGAAAGAAAAGTGGCTAACTATCACTCAGTCTTGAAGCTCTTTGTTCTGCCTTTTTCATTTTCAGAAACCTATGTGCCCGAGACACGCAAGTATAAGGACAAGGCCCTAGAGCTTCTCACTGGATAAAATCAGATTCCCAAAAAAGCAGAGACTCTGAGCATCATTTCTCAAGCTACTAACGCAAAATGGAGGTAAGTGTTCTTTTTTTTTAATGAATAAATGTCATTCATTTATAAAAGATTCACTGGTCTATATAAGATGGTAATATGCCATAAATCCTATTGATCTTCTTCTATGAAATTCTACATACGTAATGGTGCCATTATAACCTAGGTTTTCATTACTAGATGATAATCTGAGCCAGATAACAGAGACAAAAGCCATACACCCAGCTGCCCAGCTTGTTTCTCTGATCGATGATATAATGGAGAAAACACTTGAAAAGAAAACGTCCAAATAGCTTGGTCTGTGTTGCAGATACTAATTTTAAGTGTATCTTTTAAATACTCAAGTAAAAATTTAAATGCACATTTCTATCAGCTAAAGTTGAAGGGGAATAGTAGCGTAAAGGCGTTTTCTCAGATGTTGGAGAAAAGACAAACCATCACATCCATTAATCATCAGATACTTTTTTTTATTTTAAAGATTTTTTTAATGTTTATTTATTTTTGGAAGAGAGAGAGAGAGAGAGAGAGAGGAAATGGGGGATGGGCAGAGAGAGAGGGAGACACAGAATCCAAAGCAGGCTCCAGGCTCTGAGCTGTCAGCACAGAGCCTGACGCGGGGCTCAAACCCACGAACTGTGAGATCATGACCTGAGCCAAAGTTGGACACTTAACCGACTGAGCCACCCAGGCGCCCCCAGATACTTTTTTAATATAAAAATGAGTTACTCCGCTTACCACCAAACCAAATATAGGGGGGCCCAATTTAGTGTCAACAGATGTTTAGGCTTGATTATCTGGAGAGGACAAACTCATACACTCCCTGCCCCCAAAGTGTGTGTTAAAGAAGGAGGATAGTGAAAATCCTTAAAGAAAGAATTCAAAATGCTAATTTGGGGGGTTTTGATAACCTTACAAAATAGCAGTTCTCTAGAGAAAGTGATTACATTCTCTCCTTAATGCCTGCCGCCCTTTCCTTGTAGATTAGAAACAACATGGTGGCAAGAATAATACTGTCATTTGATAGTTGTCAGAAGTCATTTCGAAGACTTTCATCTGGCTCTGGGAAAAGCCATCTTGAAATGGAACTAAAGAGAGCATTCAGGATTTAATGACAAAATTGCTTTGTGCTTTAGAAAGAGCATTATGGAAACATGTAAAAATTTTTCTCCCAATGACAAAGCTGTCATCTTAGTCAAATCAATGTGGCATTGTATTAGACAGTGAGACAGAATGCAAAAAAAGCAGAGTGGAAAAGTTATCCAAGGTCATTTTAGCATCAAGGCTGGAAAGGGAATTTATATGGATTACAGCCCGGGGGTTGGGAGTGGAGGGCAGACTTAACACAGGGTGTTGTGTTCACATGGGGAGTATGGTCTTGAGATAATTACCCAGTCCTCGGATTCAACCTGAACCAACTCTCAGGTGTTGCCTCAGGCTGAAACCTGGACGGAGCACTTCACCGTGTAATGGGAAATACAGGTGACAGGGCCAGAAAAGGGTGCGAGCAAAGGGTAGTGCTCAGAGGCAGAGAGCCTTTAGAAAACTACCTGAAACAGCTTTCATGTCACAAAGCCACACAGGCCTGATCACGTTACTTTGATACTATTAATCAGCCTATTACCATGCCATATACAAGACACTGTTCTAAATTCTTTACGTTAATTATCTCATTTAATCTTTACAACAGGCTATAAGACAGGTATTGCTGTTATCCCAGTTTTACAGATGAAAACCCTGAGGTTGATTTACTTAGCCCAAGCTACGGCTAGTCTGCGGAAAAGGTAAGATGTAAATCCAGGATTACCTGGGTTCTAAAGGATGTGCTTTACCCACTAACCATCCTACCTCTTATTGGCTTTCCAAGCATTGTCAGAATGCTCCTCCTTTCAATTCCTATGTATTACCGGTGTGCTCCAGCATTTCCTGAAATTAGTAGAACAATATAGCAGCACTTTAGCGTCTACCTAAGCACTGAGACACAACTAGCCCAACATACCAAAGTGAGGTGCCAGGCCAAAAGGCAGAATTTACAAGGTAAGAGCCAACAAACATCTGTACCACTTCCTCTGCCCTCTGAGGATCCCTCAACTAGATCAAGAATCTAAGAAGTGCTTAGATCATGAAGTGGAATTTCTAAGAGGAGATCACGGAGAAATCCAAGCAATGAAACTGCACCCCCCGAATAGGGAAGACTGGAGACTGCCTGCCTCATTTCAAGTCTACTGAGGACAGACATTTAACTCAGCCACTTTGAGAACCTGATATAGGTTCCTTGTCTTTGGGTGGGGGGGGGGGGGGGGGGGGGGGGGTACTGAAGACAGGGTTCCACTTTCTAAATAACTACACTACCACCCATGGTGGTCAGTTGTGTACGGGTCTCTCCCATGGACCAAATGTAGGCCACATGGAGAGTTGGCCTGGCCCAATGAGGACACCTGGGAAGTTAAGGGCACTCTACCATTAAAAGCCTGTGTGAGGGGTGGGCCACAGGGAAGCAGAGGGTGGGGAGAAGGGGCTGGCCTCATCAAAGGTCTCACCCACATTATGGGAACTGGTCTCTGGAAGCCCAGCATAAAGCCCCCGTGAAGCACTGAAAGCATCCATGAGGAAAACATTCATTTTAAACCTCTGCCAAGGAGAGTCCAAAACCAGAGAGGATTATCAAACACCAACATAGGAGGAACTTTTCTATGCCGTCCCTTGACCTCTTCTTTCCTCCTACTCTTCAATCCTGGTGGTATCTAAAAAAGTAGCCAGTGAGCAGCACTGAGGGAGATCGAAGAGGACAAGCATAGCCTCTTGCCCAAAGTTGGGCCATCTGCCAAATCAGGCCTTCAGCATTAAATGGGAAAAGCCTTACGGAATGAGAAAAAAAGGGTCAATTAACGTCTCGGGCTGGACACGGAAAGTTTTTGAATTGAAAATGTGTTTCTATGCTTAAAATATCCACTATTAATGAGGAGAAAAGTAATCCAGTGGCAGGAAAAAAAAGTTACCTTCTCGGAATAATTTTTAAGAGATGACTGAAGACAAAAATAAATTGGTTTTGATTCATCTCCCATGATTTGTAGGTTTGTCATACTGTTTGTGCTAGTATCACTTTCCAGTGGAGCATGATGGGAATGGGGAATACAGATGTGTATTCAAGAATATGAGCTCTGACATCTTAAGGTTCTCCAATAAAGACATATACCTTTCTTAGTAAAAGCTTTTTCGGGGCGCCTGGGTGGCTCAGTCGGTTAAGCGTCCGACTTCAGCTCAGGTCACGATCTCATGGTCTGTGAGTTCGAGCCCCGCGTCAGGCTCTGGGCTGATGGCTCAGAGCCTGGAGCCTGCTTCCCATTCTGTGTGTCCCTCTCTCTCTGCCCCACCCCATTCATGCTCTTTCTCTGTCTCAAAAATAAATAAACGTTAAAAAAAGAAAAATTAAAAAAAAAAAAAAAGCTTTTCAACCCTTTCCATTCTCCAAAGCTCATCACAGAAGATGGGGATGCACATGCAAGAGATGACAGTCTTCCAAGGGCAGTAGAAATAAGTGATTATCATCCTGAAACTCAACATTTGCTACCCCTAAGAAGCATATTCATTTCTAAAAATGTCCAAAACATATGGGGTGCCTGGGTGGCTCAGTCAGGTAAGCGTCTGACTTCAGCTCAGGTCATGATCTTACAGTTTGTGAGTTCGAGCCCTGCAATAGGCTCTGTGCTGACAGCTCAGAGCCTGGAGCCTGCTTGGGATTCTGGGTCTCCCTCTCTCTCTGCCCCTCCCCCACTCATGCTCTGTCTCTCTCTCTCTCTCTCTCTCTCTCTCTCTCTCTCTCTCCCCCTCCCCTCTGTCTCTCAAAAATAAACATTAAAATTTTTTTAATTTCCAAAATGTAAAATAGGCTCATAAAACAGCATTTACTGAGCCATTACTATATGTAACACATTGTGCTAATTGTTTCACGTGAATTATCTCTTTCGATCCCAATAATGCTATGACATAGGTATTTTCTTTTATTGTTTAAGATATTTATAAGCAAAAATATAATATCACTAAATAGCATGTTTTCAGAGAGAAAAGAATGTTAGGTTTTGGCTAGGTAAATTTGGGATGACATTAGAAAGAAATATTTAAATAACATTTTTATTTCTGAATATAAATGTGACGCATGACTATTATACAACCCTTGGAAAATGTACAAGACTGTGGAAAGGAAATGTATATTTTATTCATTTTCTATTTACACAGATGGCATCATATGGTATAGATGATTTGGTAAGATGTTTTTTAATTAACATATCATGTGCAATGCCTCCATAATTAAATATTCTTCAAGCATAATTTTTAATGTTTAGTGTTCTATCCTAATGATAATTTATTTTAAAATTCCTTGTTAACTTAACCAAGCCCCTTTCACACTATCATAAAATAGCACAAAAATTCTTGAACAAAAATCTTTGTTTACCTCTCTCATTACGATAGAAGTAAATAGCTTAGCCCAAGTTATACTGGCACTGTGGGGGATTTAGTTGGTTTGTTTTATCATCGACATTTCATGCCAACCATCATCAGTTTATGGTAGATCAAACACAGCTCTGCTCAATCACCTGCATCAAGGCAGGAGGAGGACCTCTGTCGGAGTCATTACCATTTTTACAGCAGAGGGAAAAGAAAGATGGCAGAACCATGCAATGGTTCTTAAAGCTCCTGAGAGGAAAACTGAAGGCATGACTTCCACTCATATTTTATTAACTAAAGCAAGGCACATGGACAAGACTTATATCAATGGGAGTGGAAGAATAATCCTAGTATCATGAATAAGACCTACAGGGATGGTCCTAGATGGAGCAGCAGTAATTAGCCTGACAATAATACAAGCCACAATAGGGAAATAACGGTTGATCTAAAGGGTGAGGGGGAATTCCTCAGGTAGGGGAAAACTAAGGGAGGAAGGAGGAAGAACATTCCAGGGATTGGGGGAATCACGTGAAAAGGCAATGAATTGTGAAAAAAACACTTCACGTCTCCAGAACAGCATATCCCAGTGTGGCTGGATATGTGATAGTGAAGTTAGTGAAAGGTGAGTAAGGTGTATAAATGAGAAATGAGATCAGAAGTAGAGGTCTTTTGAGTCATGGCATCAGTCAGAGTCACTCAGACGGACCAATCAAATGGTAGAGAGTTAAATAAAGCAATTGTTTACAAATATCAGAGGAAGTTTAAGGGAAGTCAAAACGGATAGCAGAGTAATCTGCGGAAGGGAATTGCTGGGAGTTCTTACCACGTCTAGTATTGAAGGGTCAAGGGAAGAGAGTCATTCAAATAGGCTAGGAGAATGGCCACCTGAAGTAGAATGCCACCTGTCAGAGTGACTGCCTATAAGAAACTCATTATCCAGCAGGAGCTGTGGTCTTCAGTGCTACGGGCACCTGTGATGACCCTGAGGGGAAAGAAAAGGATAATAACCTACCTCCACCATCTGCCTATGCCTCCCATCTTCTGCCAGGGCCTCCCTTTGGCTAAGCCTAATATAAATCAGAGAAGCACAGACCTATTGGGGGTACAGGGCTTAAAGGTCAGACTCCTGGGCAGAGACAGCACAGTGGGATTACAGAGAAGGAAAGAGAGTGGTTCTGGAGTGGCAAACAGAAAAACGGACATGCAACGGTGTTGTTCTATGATGAGCAGTACATATAAAGCTAAATTAAGGCATCAATAGCTAAAATGAATCAAAGGGGAAAATTTTTAAATATATCAGAGTAAACAATGTAGAAAAAACTGGATATGGAAGGTCATGATCAAGTTGGTAATACAGCAAGAGAGCAGATTACAAGTGAGAAACGTAGGGTGGGGATAAAGTTAATGAGTCAAGTTGAGCACAGCATGGAACTCAAGATGAAATGTCCAGAAGGAAGTTAAAAACATGGGTCTGGCCCTCAGAAGAGAGAGGGAGATGGAGTAGACTTGAGTGTCACTGACAGTTGGTTGTTACAATGACTGGATACAATTTTCCAAGGAGGGCACATGGAATGGAAAGAGGGCAGATGAAGCCATTGGGATAAGAGTGAACCAGAACCAAATATCCCGCTTCCCACCACAGAGACTCGGGGGAGACAGCTGTGTCACTGATGCAGTAAGAAAGAGACAATCTCTGTAAAACAGTGTCATAATCCAAACTTCATACAGGTTTTCAGCTCATTGAGACATATTCTTTATGGTCATGGAACTCCAAGCTGTGAACCCACTCACATTCTGTCCATAGGAAGACATCGTCATCCTAGGTCACGCAGAGGATCACTAAAAGTTATTTTCCAAGGACACTGAGCAAAATATGGTAAGTGAAAATGAGACACAGAAAGAAGCAAGATAGCATGTAAGAAGCAGCAAAAAAAAAAAAAAAAAAAAAAAAAAAAAAAGGACAGAAACAGACACAGAAGTCAGATAACTGGAATTATCAGGAATAGATTATAAAACAATTATGTTTACTATGATTAAATAATTACAATGCAAACTGACATGTTTGGAAAAACAAAGTCTAACAGAAGGCAAATCCAGGCTTCCAGAAAAGTCTTCGGTGTCCACTGGGCATTTACCCAGGGCCTCTCTGCTAGAGAAAAAGCCTTTCCAACCCACTACTGGGATCACTGATTCACTGATCCAACTGGAGTGCAATCAAAATCATATCTTCAGGAAGCAACATTACAGAGATTCTTTTGTTCTCCAACATTGTCTACAGCCCCCTCCTGGGAGGACCTTTACCTCACATGATTCATCAGTCCAGCATCCCTGAGTTGCTTTCTGTCTCTGAATGGACACAGAAAAGTATTTTATTCATGATGGACAGTTGCCCAATTGGAGGATAGCTTAAGCCTGACCGAAAGGCAGGCATGGAGTGAAGAATAAGTAACTTCCAAATTCCTTCCAGGTTGACAGGGCTGCTTTAATTTAGGTGCAGACCGGTAAGTGCTTTTCTGCACGTGACTTTACTGTCCTTTCAAACAATAGAAATTCTTCCATTTCCTGCCAATAGACCGACTCTCGGTGTCTGCGTAGAATGGTGGTATAAATTTTATTTTTTCAATTTGGGCAGGAATCACAGAGTCATGGCACATGTCAGGCACTCAGTAAGTATTTATTGAATGAATAAAACAATAAAAAATAATAGGGCATTTTCAAGAATGTCGGGAAATTTCACCAATAGTTGGTAGCCAGCTACTATTTTAAATCAACCTAACTTTATTTTCCTAATCGTTTTATGTTGCTGCCTGAAACTGTAATCAATGCCATCAGAAAATATTTTGCCAATAACTGTATTTCTGAGAACTTCAAATAATGGTGGGCTCATGTAGGAAATAAATGTGGGCAGCATTTGGTCCTGAATATCACCCACATTTATGTTTGCTTACTCTTGGTATATTAAAATCTCACTGGGAAAATAAACACTAGACATCTGCCTTTGAAAAGAATGTCAACAAAAAACATTAAGAAGGTTCTTTTCCTGGCCTGTGATGTTCCATTTAGGACCCCAAAAAAGGCTGACAAACCTGATAAAATTGCTTTGAAATGTGGAAAATAAAGAACTGTCGTTTTATCATGTTTTTTTTTCTTTTGACACAGTTTACACAAAATGAAGTCTAAACGGACAGCCTATTTTTGTCATTTTTTTTATTACTTCAACAATGTGAAATCATAAGAAAATTTGAAACGCTGGTACCACCCCCACCATCAAGAAAAAGGTTACTAAAATAAAGTCTGTGAGGGTTTTGAATGAATAGAATACTATTCAGTGTCTTTAAATGGTAAACAGTTCACGCAGAGAATGATAAAGAGTCGAAACAGAAGATTCACTCAGAAGAAAACATTTCAGTCCCTGGAGATCCTGCTAGGCAGTGACCATGTGAACATGGCTACAAAAAATTAGAAAACCTTACTGAGGTAATATTGAAGGTTGAGAAGAAAAGCAAACACATTTCTCTCTCCTCTTTTTGGGGGAGAAATCCACAACTAATAAAAAAGTGCATGGTTAGCGAGAAAGTATAATAAAGTGGCTAAATTAAAGTGAGTACCAACAACCATTTTACAGAAAAATGTAAAACGAGGGGCAACGTTTTACGATTTTCAGTGAGATAGGTAAATCAATGGTGATATTAGAAATAAATAAAGCCAAGTTTTAAATAATGCATTGGGTGAAGGTATAAAGAAGTGTATAAAAAGATACATATCTGGAAAGATACAAAATTTCCGTAGACAAATGGTTAATGATTCAGGAAATAAGTAGAATGATATGTGCTTCTTTACTGGATTTAATGTTCATGTAAGTCTACAGATCAGACATTTATGGAATGTTCCACAATTTGAGAACGATTGAAAACCTTAATATCACATGGACAGTTAAAGGGACGGAGGATAACATCTTTGCAAAAATGTAAAGAAATCTGGTTATCATTTCTTTGTTCATGAAGGACTATTATTTAACCAGAGCAGTTGAAGTAAACATCCTCTAAGAAGAAAGCAATATGGCTTCAGTTGCATTATAAAGACTTTAGATTTACCCTGAACATGTATGCCCTGGGGGAGATGTACATGCTGAATTGTTAAAATGGAGAATGTTCTAGAATTTTCTTCTATATAAATCTTCCAAGTTGTAATAAAAGCTCACAGGTTTAGCAGAATAATAGTAACCAGTGATCCACTTATCCAGTAGTGAAAAAAATCATGGGAGCATAAGCAAGGCTCTACTTACTGGATTAGACTTCCAGTCCATTCAATGTAGATTTTGTTGCCAAAGGTCCCATGGGAAATCCTATAAGAACAAAGTTTTTTCCCCATGTATTCATCCTTCATTTCAACAACTCTAAACTCTTTATGACCTTGGCATCACTTCCCCAGAATCGTTTATAACAGCACTACTCTACTGCTTAAAATAATGAATTCCATTACCTTTCACATATGGAAGTCATCCTCTTTTTTTCTTATGGAAGTGTAACTGACACACAATGTTACATGAGTCAGGTGCATAATACGGTGATTAGACAAATCTATATATTACACTGTGCCCAACCCAAGTGTAGCTACCATCTGTCACCATACAATGCTATTACAATATCATGGACTATATTCCCTATGCTGTACCTTTCATCCCTGCGGAAGGCATCCTTTTAATTTTCTCAAATTTACCTTCCTAAAATTTCAACAAGGGCATCCCTCTTCCTACTTTTGGGAACCCAGGTAGTATGTAGTGTTTCTTTTAGCCCTTTAATTACATTGTACATTAATATAAGATTTCAGTCAATCTCTCTCTAGGTATTCACCTGTCTAAAAGAAATTAAGTTTTAAGTCTAACTTCACCCTTACTCCATATCTCTTCTTTCATTTAATTTTCTCTAGTCTGAAGCTTCTAAATTCACATGCATGTATTTCCTTCATCTTCTGTGGGACGAGTTGCTGAACAAATGGTCAGGAAGAAAGGCAAGGGACTCTGTTCGACTCTTCTGGTTAGTTTCCTGCTTGGTATTTTCTAAATATTTTCTGCATGAAAAGAATCTAAGTGGTGCTCTCCTAGCCTAGTTTTCTTACCAGGGAGAAATAAGATGCAAAGGAAGACAGAGGGAGTCTTAAACAAAACAAAACAAAAAAAACCAACCTGTGACTTGTAATTGTCTTTTTGAACCCAGAGCCTACCCATATATTTCCTGATAATAATATCACACCTTTACTGAAAGATTCTGTGTGCCAGAAATTAGCTGAAAGCTTTATACTCATCATCTATTTAATCGTCGTAACAACCTCATGGGGTAATTATAAGAGTGGCTGACATTTATTGAACCATTTATATATGGCAGGCACTCTTTTAAGTGTTTAACTCCTACCATCTCATTTAATCATTAAAACAAATGCATGAAACAGGCATTTCATTAGCCCCATCTTAAAGATGAGGTCATTGAAGCTTACAGAGTAAGGTCATACAGTTAATAAGGGAGCTACCAGAATTTTAACGTGAGCCCATGCTATTGACCACTATACTACACTGCCTTATTTATGAAATGATGAATAAACATACATAAGTAAATGAGCAATGAGTGAATGAGTTAATAACTAGAACGAATAGACAATTCTTAAGCCATAGAAAATACGTGGGCATTGTAATGTGTGATAGTTGGATTACAACATCAAGGCTGGATTATACTACCATTCAAGGGCCTTTCAGTTCTAGATTTCTGTGAAATTAACAGCCCAAGTACATCAACTCAAAAGCTTTCACTACGTTTAAGATTTATAAGACCTAATCAAATTCCTGACTTTTTGCAACACTAACAATCATCAAAAATGGCTACAAAAATTAGCAAGCTTTGTTAGTCTTTGTCTTTCTGATGAAAGGAAACACTGGTCCTAATCAACGAATAAAAATAGTGAAATTCTCAACAAAGCAATGCTTGCTTATCAGTTATTTCAGCTTGTACAATCCTGTTAGGAAGAACTTCAAAACACAACAGAAATCAGAATCAAAACACAACAGAGGGGAAGTGTGTCTGGACAGAAATAAACGTTTAAGAAAAATATGGAAGTTATTATCAGATCAATGTCTAATAAGCATTCTTTTTACTCATATTTATTTATCAACTCCTGAAGTGTAAGTTTATTTCAAAAACATACTGTAAAAGTAATTTTGTTATCTAGTTCCACGTAAAAAAAAAAAATCTATGTGACCCTGAGATGATCTAAAGAAGCAATTTCGGGGGGCGCCTGGGTGGCGCAGTCGGTTAAGCGTCCGACTTCAGCCAGGTCACGATCTCGCGGTCCGTGAGTTCGAGCCCCGCGTCAGGCTCTGGGCTGATGGCTCGGAGCCTGGAGCCTGTTTCCGATTCTGTGTCTCCCTCTCTCTCTGCCCCTCCCCCGTTCATGCTCTGTCTCTCTCTGTCCCAAAAGTAAATTAAAAAAAAAAAAAAAAAATGTTGAAAAAAAAAAAAAAAAAGAAGCAACTTCGAGATGTAAAAAAGAATATCAAGCACACTTAACTTTTCTAATCCCCATTACAAACACGATCTGTGCAGATTCCTGAGCCGCCACCTCAGCATAAATTTATCAACACATCTTGTATATTAAACTTCACTGAAAAGCTTTGAGAACGTCTATCAGAAGCTGAATTTAACTATGTAGTATTTGGAGAAACTACACTTAAAAGAATATTCTCAATAGCTGTTTTTGGTTTAGGCAGCAGGTTTGTTCTACTGAGACTCATTGGACCTTCACAGGGGTGTAAAGAATCTGAATGTGAAAGGAAACTTCAGATGATCTCGTCTAATACACATGAGAAAACAGTGGGCATTCTTTAGGTCTCTGGCTAGTTAATGGCAGAGACAGAATGAGAACTATGGTTTTCTGTTCTCGGAGTCCCCTGCACACTCTATTGCACTACACTGATGTATTAGGGTTCTTTATTAGAGAAGCAGAACCGAAAGGTTATATATATAAATAATATATATAATATATTATATATAATATATATGCTATATATAATATATAATATATAATATATGTAGTATATATATAATATATAAAGGTTATATATATAATATATATAGTATATATAATATATATAAAGGTTATGTATATAATATATAATATATATAATATATAATATATATACTGTATATATTATATATATGGTCTATACATATATATACTATACATATATAGTATATATTATATATAATATATACTATATACATATATAGCATATATAATATATACAGTATATATAATATATTATAAATATTATATCTATTATATAATACTTTATATATATATATATGTGTGTATATATATATATATATATATATATATATATATATGCTATTCTTCAGGGGAAAGACTCCAGGAACAGGCAGCAATGGTCCAAGACAAAAATCTTGACAGCTCACTACTGCCAAGAGGAACAGCTGGCCCTGAGGATATCCAATGGGACAGTGCGTTCAGGTTGCCACAGCCTTGTACCCTGGCAGACATCATATTAGGACCTCAGGGAAGCATGCCTTAAGCCCCTGGCCTTCAACCTCCTGGAAGGTAATCGACTGGGCAGCTGTCCTACGCATGCTCAGTTCACTCACCCATTCTGGCTTCGGTCAGTCCTGCCCCCAGTACAGCCCCGAGCCCAGAGCTGTCCTCCACACTTTGCTGGGCCCCCAGGGCTAGGTATCAGTGCAGGGTGACCCTGATTGTGGCCTCAGGGGAAGCATGGAGGAGGAGTGGGTACACTTGATCGGTGGCATGAGCCAGACTCCTTACAACGAGTCTGGGAGAAGGAGCCTCCGACACCCAGGGCACTCAGGTTTGTTCCTCATCCCAGGACTCCCGTCACCCCACTGTAGAACTCCAGCAAGAGTGGGCTTCCTCTGGAAAGAATAGCTGCAGTAGCAAAGCTTCAGGCCTGATTCCGCTGCCTTCCAAGCCCCTCCCTGATGCTCAGCATTTCCAGCCCATCCTGTCCCTGCCCTCTCATCTGAACCCACACTTAGTTCCCACCAGCACTGGGAGCCACAGAGCACATCCTCCAGGCTTCATCTGTACCCTGTTTACCTTTCTGAGAAGACCCACACTCCCCTGGCCAGCAGGTATCACCCATGGTGTTCAAAAAAGGAGGACATCTCTTGATTAAGAGTCTTGGGTAAAGCGGCCAGCTCCCCCAATACAGGGTGCTGGCAGTTGAAGGGGTAGTCAGGATAGATATTTTTATAAAGTAGATTTATTATGAGGGATTGGTTCACATGACTATGGAGGCTGAGAAGTCCTCTGATTTGCTGTCTGCAGGCTGGAAACCCACAGAAGCTGGCAGTAATTTCAGTTGGAGTCCAAAGGCCTGAGAATATGAAGAGGCAATGAAGTGAATTCCAGTCTGGGGGCTGGAGATGAGAGGAGATGTTCCAGCTCCATCAGTGGGGCAGGAAAAAAAAGGGTGAATTCCCCCTTCCTCAGCCTTTTGTTCTTTTGCTTTACTCAGGCCCTCAGTGGATTGGATGATGCCCACCCACACTGGGGAAGGCAGTCTATTTCACGGAGGCCACCCAATCAAATGTCAGGTTGACACATGAAATTAACCGTAACACTGGCCCTCCCCTTCGGTGCTTCAAGACTTCAGGTCAACCCACACCTCCAGAGAACAGAATCGCTGGCAATACGCCAATAACCTGGCACTCGAAGTTGTCAGAAGAGAGTGAAAAATGTGCAGGACGACTAGCTCATCCATGCACCTATTCAATAAATATTTGAGAAACAACCATGTGTGAAACACTATGCGAGGCCTGGAGAGGCAGTAGTGGGTATGCGTCAGCCCTTATCTGTAAGGAACTTACACCAATTGGGAGACAGACTTTTTAAAAGAAAGGGGGAAGTATTACAACAGTGTGCCCAAATGAATAGGCATGCATTTATAGAGCATCCTGTCTGAACCACTCACTGGGTTAAGCGCCTAGGACACATCAGTGAACAGGAGACATAATCCTTGGTCTCAGGAAGTTTACAGTCTAGGTAGAAAATTCTACTTACGGTAGTCTTTTTTTTTTTTTAACATTTATTCATTTTTGAGAGTGAGGGAGACAGAGAGCATGAGTGGAGGAGGGGCAGAGAGAGAGGGAGACACAGAATCTGAAGCAGGCTCCAGGCTTCAAGCTGTCAGCACAGAGCCCGATGCAGGGCTTGAACTTACAGAGTGTGAGATGGTGACCTGAGCCGAAGTCGGACGCTCAACCGACTGAGCCACCCAGGCGCCCCTACTTACAGTAGCCTTAACCTAGAATTTATTAATGGAACTGCATTTCAATTTAATTTTTTTGGTGATCCTATGTATTTTATTTTGTGCATTTAAAAACAACCCTGAGTGGTGGTCCCTGAGGCTTCCCTAGACTGCCAAAGATGTCCTTGATGCAAACTTTTCGTCTATGACTTTGCAATGTGAAATCAAGAAGGCACCCTTAAATAACACGCTCCTTGTCCATGGTAACAGATACATCCTCACAATTAAATCCTGGAGTTTGTGTACGTTTGAGAAGGGTTTTCAGGTAATAAACACTAGCCCATAGGCTTCAATAAATGACTCCGTACACAGACTGTCATTAGAGTCCAAGGTCAGATCCCATGTCTAAGAATAGTCAAGCACATCAGGGCACTGAGCTAATGGACAGCAAGAAATTACCCAGAGCATTGTGCCCACTGCAGTTCCCTCAGCTGAACCCCCTCCTCTTACCCCAGTTTCTGTCACTTCTCATGCCAACCAATTAGGTAGAAACGGTGAGGATTAATCCACTGTGTCGTAGCAGCAGCTCACTGCTCCTCCAAATTAGTAAAAATGAGAGCTGACAGTACAATATAATTTTAGAGATGGAAGGGACTTTCAAAATCATGTGGTCCGACTTCATTTCATAGATGAGAAAACTGAAGATTAATAAAATTATGTGACTTACTCAAGGTCACAGAGCTTATTAGGGAAGGAGCTGAACCTAGAATTTAGGATTCCTGACATCCAGGAGAATGTTCTTGTCACTTCCCTTAGTCCTTCATCATGGAAAGGTCACAAATATCAGTATAGATATCACCAGTATAAATACATTTTAACTGACTTTGGATAAACCAATGTGGACCATACAAGGTTGGAAGAAAAAACAGGGCAGATAGTAATTCATTATAAAACAGAAGCTACAGTCTATAAAACGGACTTCAAATGCATGGATGCACACATATAAACCACCATTTTTGTCTGACACTTTATTTCAAAATCCGTTTTTCAAATTAAATCATTAAATGCTTACTAAAATCATCTTTGTCTCTAAAAAGCATCTTATTAATGGGCCCGGTACCTCTGCATAACTCTCTTGTCATGAACTGTATTCCTGCAGCTCAGTTTTGATGGTATAATTTCCATCTTCATCTTCCAAACAAATGTAGTGTTGTCATTCTCCAAGGTTCTCCTGGTTCTTCTCCAAGAACTACTGAACTATGACACCAGCAGAATCTGAATAGATCCCAATACGGGAGACAAGAGCAAAATGATATTCGAGACTCCTATAAATCGCTGCTCCTCCTGTCCTTTAAAAATGAATAAAGATGAATTGTACTCTATATTTCCTCCAGACAACTTTTCAAAGCCAAAGAAATTTTGATTTATGATACTCCTCTGAACATCAACTTTCAGAGCCTCCTACTCATCCACATTTATAACTTACTGGCGTAACACCAAGTTCCCTATATTTATCCCTATGCTGTCATGTATTGGGCTTCGGGATGGGTGTGTGAGTTGTGCCCAACGTGATACATGTCACTGTGCATTTGCCAAGTGTAGTAAAGGTGAGTAAAGCTGCCCAAAGTGGCGTCTTCAAACCAGCACAGTAATCTGTTCCTCCCTCGTTAAACAACACCCTCAAGCAAAACACTTAACAGACACTTAGCTCCTTTTGCTCAAGAGCCATGTTTCAGTCGCAGAGATATATGTGACGAAAATGCAGAAATGTATCTCTTGACTATCTTCTCCCAAATATCCTGTGATTCTCAAGTAATATTTGTGAAGAGCTGTAAACCATGGAAGGCCTTCTACACACCTTATAGATCTCTGTTGTTATTACTGCTATTAGGGGAGCTTGAGAATCACTTTAAAATGGGCATGCATGACAGTACATGAGTTATTTGTAAGCACATACATGGGAAAATCTCATTGTGAGTCTTTCATTCAGCCACATATCTCTTGCTGTCCAAATGTTTTGTAACGCACCATGAATACAGGTCCATAAACTAATTTCTTGTCTAGTGTCCTGTCTGGCCCCCAACATGGTAGCTGGTGTCCAGGTATTTTATTAAATGGGAGAAGAAATGCTGGAAAAGAAAGGATGGGGGTAGCCTCTTGAAAATCTATGTTTGGGTAAGGCTAAGAAAGATGGAGAAAATTCAACACCTCTTCTACAAAAACTTTTAAGAATCCTTTCTCCCCCAAAGAGGTAGAATTGACTACTCCTGTCTATGTGGCACCAATATCCCTTCCACACACTTCTGACACAGTGCAAACCACATCCTATCTCAATTCGTTGTTCACACTTCTGTCTCCCTCTAATCGACAGAGGAAAATGTTGTTGGCTGGGTGTCTGCATCCCCCACCCCCAGCCCAGTGTTTCCCATAATAATAGGCACTCAATAAAGTTTGAAACCTTGCAGTTGAATGAATACATTTGCAAAAATTGGGAAAAGAGAGGACAAAGAGAGACAATAAAGGAGATAGAGTAATAAAGATAGTAAATAAAGATAGTATATAGTAATAAAGTAAATAAATATAGTAATATATATTTATTATATATATTATATATATTTAATATATATATTATATATAATATATATATTTTTTATTTTATTTTATTTATATTTATATTTATATTTATTTTTATTTTATTTTTATTTAATTATATATTTATTTTATTATTTATTTTAAATTTAAATTTAAATATTTAAAATAAATAAATATATAAATATATAAATAAATAAAATAAATAAATAAAATTTAAATATTTTTAATATTTATTTTTATTTTATTATATATTTATTTTAATATATATTTAATTATATATAATATATATATAAATAAAGATAGTAAATAAAGTAAAAAAAAACTAGTAATAGAGAAAGCGATGGATAGGAAAAGAAATGTGAGAGAAAAACATAGGAAGAAGAAAAAAATGACGGTCGCTCAGAATGACCCGACTGTGCCAAGTGGCTTGTGTGAACAGAAATTAATTGGTGAGGAATAGAGAGGAGTAGACTGACAGAGAAAATCGGGTTCCCCAAATTGTTAGTGCCGCACATTTGTTTTCTTCGCAATGGTCTGAAAAGTGGTTGCTTCTCCACTCCCATGCCTCCCCCACTGGACTAGAGGAAAAACACCCCGAAACTCTATCTGCTGTCAGGGTCAGTCACTTATCTGAAAGTATTTGGTGCATGACCACTGATGACCCCTGTGCTGTACCACTTTCCCTCTGAAGTTCTGGTGAAGGGTAAGTGGTCCCGGCAATCAGAGAAGTTACAGCACAGTGGGAGAGACCAGCGCAGATAAGACAATGACACAAATAAAGTAAACCTGTCACTGTGTTAAGAGCTATACAGATTAAAACACGGTTCGAGGAGAGAACAAACAAGAATTGGACCCATTCGGCAAAGCCAGGCTGCCACAGAAATGATGCCAGAGCTGGGCTAGGAATCAACCACGTGGTTTTGGGGGAGAAGAGCATGCCAAGCTGGGGGTACCAGGATCACAGTGCACAGATGCCATGAAGGCTGTGATGATAAAAGCTGGTTAAATTGCCTTATGGATAAGATTTTAAGAAGGTCTTCCTCTTCCATTTGTAGTATCACCTTCAACAAACTGCCAACAAACGTGGTCGTCTCCCACTATGTTGAGGGGACGCCTCAAAGAAGAGGAGAGGGGTGAGTGGATTTCACAGACCTTCAGAGGAAGACAGTCAGCAAAGTTGCTGGGCCTGCTATTTCATGGGGCTGACGGACCATTCATCTACATAGTCTGGGGGGGCGGGGTTTGTTTGTTACTTCTTTTCCCACAAAAATGGAAACATACTCTATAGCTATTTAAATCTTTTTTTTGTTTGTTTGT
Organism: Panthera uncia; assembly: GCF_023721935.1. NCBI lineage: Eukaryota > Metazoa > Chordata > Mammalia > Carnivora > Felidae > Panthera > Panthera uncia. The sequence continues at coordinate 70,301,586 of NW_026057582.1, forward strand.
TTTAGTGAATGCTACATAGTGAACATCTCCGTGAGTCGAATATGGATTTTCGACATCACTTTTAAGTGTTACAAATTATCCCATCACGATTATAACGCAAATTCTTCAACCGGACCTCAGCTGTTGGACATGTATATTGTTTCCAATTTTTTTTAACAACAACAACGTGGAAAGGATGTTTTTGCCCCTGACCTTAGCCTTTTTATGTAAATGGTACTGGGATAAAGTGTAGTATCTGGGGTCAAGCAGACCTGGGTCAATTTCCGTTTATATCACTTAGAGCTGTGTGACTTGGGCAAGTCAGTAAGCTTCAGGTTCCTCAACCATAAAATGAGGATTCTAACAGGACCTATCTTATCAGATTGCTTGGAGGGTTAGCTGAGATAATTCAAGTAAAGTGCACAGCAAGATGTGTGAATACAACCAGCACCTAATAAATAATACCTATTGTTTTGGTGAGAAAAGTTTTATGTTTAAGACTTTTGATATATGTTGCCAAATCACCCTCCAGAAAAATGTCATGTGAATTGGTTTTTTATCAGCCACATGAGAGACAACCCAAGGAAATTGTAGCAGAGATTTATGTAGCAGAGATTCACTACACCATCACTGCTGCAGAGAATTTCCTTATAGAAAAGGTCTGGTTTAAAAGCAATAGCAGTGGGGCACCTGGGTGGCTTAGCCAGTTAAGTGTCTGACTTCAGCTCAGGTCATGATCTCCCAGTTTGTGGATTTGAGCCCTGCAATGGGTTTTGTACTGACAGCCCAGAGCCTGGAGCCTGCTTCGGATTCTATGTCTATGTCTGTCTGTCTGTCTGTCTGTCTCTCTCTCTCTCTCTCTCTCTCTGCCCCTCCCCTGCTTGTGCTCTCTTTCTCTCAAAGATAAATAAACATTAAGAAATTTGGCAGGGGGGGGGGGGGGGGGGCGGGCGCCTGCGTGGTTCAGTCAGTTAAGCAACCGACTTCAGCTCAGGTCATGATCTCCCAGTCTGTGGGTTTGAGCCCCACGTCCAGCTCTGTGCTGACGGCTCAGAGCCTGGAGCCTGCTTTGGATTCTGTGTCTCCCTCTCTCTCTGCCCCTCCCCTGCTTGCACTCTCTCAAAAATGAATAAACATTAAAATAATTTTTTAATAAAATAAAATAAAAGCAGTAGCAGAAGCAGTGTTCTCCTATATCTCATTGGATCCCTTCACCACATTTGTCAACATCAGCTACTGATGTGCTTTTCAACCCCAATAGCCAGCAGAGGGTTTGGTAGGCTTCCTTCAGGCTGCTGGGATCTGCTTTGCTCTGTGCATAAGGACAGCTAAAAATGCTTGGGGATTCACTCCCCTCACTCCAGGGATAGCCCTTAACCAAAGGCCAACAGGTAAATGTGTATTAATGCTCCAGTGTCCTTGCTCCCTCATGGGGACAACTCTGAGGTGTAATGTGTGCTGTCTTCAAAACTCTCCCATGGGACCAAACAGGCCATTCTCTGTGAGCCATGTTTGCATGGCCTCCTTCCTTTCCCTGACCCACTCCCCATGCCTTTAACCATCTTTTCCTGGGAGCATTTCCTTAAGAAGTAAATTCACAGAAATTTCCATTTGGCAGTGGCTTCCGAGAAATACAAAAGCCAATTTTTTTTTCCTTCTGGTTTTGAGAGTTTTAATATGAAATTGTTGACAAATTATTTTCTAACAGAAAACAACACATCACTTATTTATTTCTTAGGGATTTGCATGCTGTCGCACTGTTTCCGTGTCATCAGCAAAGGAAAAACTGGAGAGCAGGGTAGAGGAAGCAAAAGAGTTTGCGTTTTAATGGGAAGTGTGCTCATGTAGTGACTGCTCAGATATCCTGGACTCTAATCTAGGTCTGCTGATAACTAGCTGTGGGATCCTGAGCAAATCACTCACCATTGCTAGGTCCCTGAACAACTACTGATATTCTCTAGGGCTCAAGAATATCTACTGGATATGTCTGGGGCTTTTTCACGTCTGTGAAAATATTGCTACCTGGAAAGGCAGACATCAGTTGGAGTTCACGTATGCCTTTAATCCTTACCTTTCAAATTTCTTTGAAGATACCCACATTTCTATCATGGGCTTCCTAATTCCAAGCTCATTTTTCTTCTGTCATGGCCTCTTAGGGAGGCCTTTGATGAACAACAGATTCTATCCCTGCTGCTATAGGAAATCCATCAGTCATCCCACCCCTCCCCATGAATTTCTGACTCTCTCACTCAATATATTATCAACCATGCAGCTTTGAAGCTTTGATATTCTCAGCAGAGCAGGCATGTTTGCAGTAGATCAAAAAGGAGAGAAACTGGACCTACATCACTTATCTTCTCATCTGGGAAATCTGAGTAAGCAAGGCCCTCTGAGTTCAGAGAGCACAGAGCGGGAGAAGAGGTAGTCCTGCGACTGAGGACTGGGTCCCCTTCCTGGGCTCATAAGGAGGCACGACATATTAATGAGGAACCAGAAGGCCTAGGACAGTTCAAAGTTTTCTCTGAAAGGCAGCAGGCTCCACAGTTTTCTTTCACAGTGAAGCGGGCTCCAATTATTCTGCGAACAAATGGATTGAGAGGGTTGGCAACTTCTGGCTGAGAGCAAGGACTTAAAAAGAAATGAAGCCTATTCCTGTTTAAGTAAAGACTTAAAACTCAAGACAAAGCACGACATACACCCACAAGACCAGAAAAAACTTTTTACAGTGTGATGATATCAAAAAGATGGTAAGGAGGTTGATCAACAGGAACTCTTTCACACTTTCAGTAGGAGTGAAAATTGTACGACCACTTTGGAAAACATTATGCCATCACCCGCTGAAGTTGAATATATGCATATTATATGACTGTGCTCTGAGATGAACAGGTACAGAAACCCTTGCCTACAAGCTTAAATTCAGACCAGTTTTAATATATGTGAAAAATGGGAAACAATACAAATATCCAAGTATTCTCTGACAAGGATATGGATAAGCAAATGAATAAATTAGTATGTCGTACAAGTATCTATTCAGTAATGAGAATTAATGAACTGCATCATATGAAATATCAGAAATAAATCTTTGGGGGCACCTGAGTGGCTCAGTCAGTTGAGTGTCCAACTCTTGATTTTGGCTCCAGTCATGATCTCATGATTCCAGTGAGATCCAGCCCCGCATTGAGCTCCGTGTTGAGCATGGAGTCTGCTTAAGATTCTTTCTCACCCTCTGCCCCTCTCCCCCACTCAGGCTTGTGCTCTCTCTCGCTCTCTCTCTCTCTCAAATTTAAAAAGAAAGGAAGAAACCTTTAGACATAATATTTAATTAAAAAAATCAAATCATAGATTATGGACTGTGTTACCATTTTTGTAAAAGATCCAGACCAGACAATGCAAAACTAAGCCATGTGTTATTGAGGAATACCTACACATGAATTAAAAAAAAAAAAAAAAGTTCTTAAGAAAAAAATGCCAAAAAAGTCTAAAATAATCATTATCTCTAGGTGGGAGATTGGCAGAGGTTAGAGAGTAGCATGTGTTGTTCTAGTTTTTCTATAGGGTCCAGCGTCCATGAGTGTTCCCTCTATTAATATGCCCCTCAATCATCATATATATTACATACCATTTTTTAAAAGTATCAAATATTACCTAAACAATAGTTTTTAAATAATATAAATATATGGAAATGCAACTCTAAAAGGAGAAGAAAGCAGAGCAAAGAGGCAAAATGGACTCCCTTCTTAGTAACCCATAGGCATTTGTGGGCATTCATTCATGAGTCACTCTCCAAAGTCATCACTACAGTTTGATCCATATGGAATAGCCAATATCACACTTCAGTTCCTCCACATTTAGTCATGGAACAGTAATTCCTGTTCTACCAAATTCACAGAGCTCCTGGAATATTGTAATATGAATTGGCAAACTCAGAAATGTGTCACAGGTATTATGTGGAATTGTGATCATCTTCCCAAACCTACCTTGTGAGAATGTTGGAGGACAAAGGACAGAGGAAAAGTCTTAAGAATGTTAAAGACTAAGAAAAGTGACAATGATGTAAGGAACAAATAACAATAAAATAATTACAAGACAACTGGTAATTGATCCAGAGCCTTTGCTTACTTTGTTTTCTCTCATGCTCATATTCTCTTGCTATTTATAAAAATGTATAAAGAACATAAAAAGAGCAAACCACAGTCTATGTAATTTCTTTTAAGTGCTGAGCCAATTCAAAAGCAAATACCAGTATATGTTCCTGGGGCTTTACATTTTCACATATAAAAGCACACCCACTTGCTTATATGATCTTCTTAAAGGTAAAATTCTGTGAGGTAAAATTAACTAATAGAGGTAATTTGGAAATTCATAGTTTTATAATTGCTACTATTAGGTATAGAAGCAAATAAATAATTTTTCAGGGCATTTGTTTGTAAAATGAAGTGGTACAAATTCAAAAAAACACAAAAATGCTTTTTGAAATATTTTCCAAAAGTTTGCTTAATGCAAACAAAATTGGTCAAAAATTACAAAATCAGTTAAGCGATTTTGAGACATATTTATCTATGTGATAGTAAGTTAATTGACTGTTTTCCTTTCCCCATGAATGAATTAAATTATTTTACATGACTGACCAATTGCTTCTAGTAACAGCTGTGAATGACCACAATACCCTGACCAGGGCCACCAGAATGGTCTGTTCCGACCTCACCCCAAGCTTATTCATCATTTTGTTCTTTATTTAAAAATCGGGCTATAAAATAATCACATCATATACCTCATTTAGGAAGATGAGAACGAATAGTCACATGGTTACAGTGAAGAAACAGAGGCAGGGAAAAGTTCAATGACTTCCTGAAAGTCACACGAAGACAGAACCGAGAACAGAAAACAGATTTCTTACCAGTCAGTCCAATTAGCTATATTTCCAAGTTTACCTTGACTTCTTAGATCACAGAAAAAGAGAAACCCGATTACCATTCGTGTATTATTTTGTACTGAATTTCTATGTGTCACCTGAAGATCAGCGTAGGGAACAACTTTCTCTCTGCTCTGGTTTGTGTGGTGGTCTACGAGGAGGAAAACAACTTCATCCAAGCCCCATCTTTCTACTCAGCCTAGTGTTGGAAGGTAGACATCTCCCTCTATTCCATCTGTGAGAAGCAGTGAACAGGCCTGCTGTTAGCAGCCTGAAGCTGGTTGGCAAATTGTATTCACATCTCTTCTCAACCTAGTTTTAACTATCTGACCTTCGAAACAATAAGTCCCAGTGTGTAGGCTCCAGGTTTTAAATAAAAGTGAGAAAAAGAGGCCTCCTGGGGGCTCCAGCCTAAGCCATGTTCCCCAACTCAGTTTACCAGAGGCCTTGCATTTCCAGTAGGGTATAGCTACAGTATAAGGGAGATGTTAATCATTTGCCAGTGGCAAGGTTGTCTAAGCTGCTTTACTTCAGGAGCCCCTCCCCCATTTACAAGTACAAAGACTGCCTACTACTAGACCACAAGTTCTCAATTCCCTATTTTTCTTAGACATTAAGACAGGAGTATCCACACTGGGCAATATACTGAGAACTGAGCATATTCTTATGGAACAGACTGAGATTTGCCCCGCTGGTCCACCAACAGGCAAAGTTCTATAGCTGAACACAATCCTACCACACATTGTGAGAGCAGCAGTTGAAAGAACTCTTAGGTACAGCGAATGGGAGATGCATCAAATAAAGACTAAGGGATCTGCAAGTGAAGACCCAGCTCCCATATTGTCCTTAACATTTAACTAATGTCCCTTACCACCATACTTTCCAATCCTCCCACTTGACTTCTCCCGAGCAACAGGCTCTCTCCCTTCCCATAACAGATTCTGTTGCTACTGCAACAAGAGCCTCTCTCCTAGGCTTGAGCTGTAGGTGTTGGATGCTAATGGCTCACCCCTAAACCCCGCCTCTCTTAGAGCTCCCTGGGAAGTAACACACCAGACCCTAATAGCTCACAACCAGTGGTTGATGCAGTGCTTCTTGAACACAGCACACTCTAAAGTTCACTTCCACTAGGTTCATTTCCATCATAGTTTCCATCAACTCTAAAGTTCATTGCCATCATTTCCACCAGAGACCATACTTCATCTGAACCCATATCTCTGCTTATCCTCCCCTGCCCTATTCTGCTTCCCTTACTTCTTTGTAGGTTTATCCTGTGAGCATTCTCTCATTAAAACCATTTGTATAAAAATTCCCTTCTCAGGCTCTGCTCCCAAGGACATGATCTGAAGATGCTTCTCAAGCAAACTTCCCAGGGTCAGCTCTCAGGCCACTCAGAGTGGTCTCTGCACTTTCTTATTTTCTAAAGGTAAAAATGTTTTGCCTCTTCTTTGTCTTACCCAGAATACATTTTTTTCTTTCCTCCTCCTCTCTCTCCATTAGCCCTGTTTCCTCTATGTTTCCCCTCCAATATTATTCTTATTCTATTATTTTCTTGTTCTTCCAATGGTCCAATACACCTATAGAGCAATTCCTTAGCAATATAAGATCCAGCTCCATTTTCTTGAGGGCAGGAAGGGCTTTATGTTCAAACCTGCCAATGAAGTAATGAAACAGCTTTCAGTATCATCATGAGAGTTCAAATTTAAATAAACTGTTTTTGTTTTGTTTTAATCAGTTTAAAATAAATAATACTGGCTAGTAACTTTTTCATAAATAAATACAAATCAAGTTCAGTAATAAACATTAAAAAAACACAGATGAAGAACATTTAGAAAAGAAAGTTTACATGCAAAAAGTTTTACAGTGGAGTTCAAGCTTTAGAAATACTAGCTGACCAGATTTAAATAAACAGATATTTAAAAGGGAAAATTTATAAGGTTATCAAGTTTACAAGATTACGGTTAGTCTCTTGATGATAGGAATGTTCCCTCACACAATCACCATACCAGTAAGGGTTGTCACATATCAATCTTATAAAAATCACAAATAAAGTCGGTTTCATTGGAAAGTCAGTAACTTATTGGAAATGGCTATGGTTTTATTTATTTTGGAGGCTAGAACAAGAGAGTTGACCCTGGTTTGTTGCTGTTGCTACTGTTGAGTGTGATGGTGCACATTTATTCACGATGAGGCAGTACAAGCAGGTTAGCTTTGTTTCACATGGGCTGTTCTTTATATTTTGTGAAGACGACTTATGGATTCCAGCAGGAGGGGGGTATTTATCTTCTTCTTCTAAAGGCCCTGTTTTTAATAGTTCCTTACTTTTTCTTGTGCAGTTTTCCCAAACGACTTTGTTTATTTTGTTTTGTTTTGTTTTGTTTTGTTTTGTTTTGTTTTGTTTTAGAAAGAGATTTATTTTTAAGGAGTTGGCTTACACAATTGTGGATGTATGATAAGTCCAAAATAGGCCAGCAGGCTGGAAACCCAGGGAGGAGTTGCAAAGGCAGTCTGCTGGCAGAATTCCCTCTTGGTCAGTGGAGGTTAGTCTTTGTTCTGCTAAGATCTTCAATTGGGGGCACCTGGGTGGCTCAGTCAGTTAAGCATCCAACTCTTGGTTTCAACTCAGGTTATGATCTCACAGTTCGTGAGTTAAGCCCTACATGGGGGTCTGCACTGACAGCATGGAGACTGCTTCGGATTCTCCGTCTCTCTCTTTCTCTGCCCCTGCCCTGCTTGCTCTCTATCTCTCTCAAAACAAATTAATTAAAAAAAAAAAAAATCTTCCATTGACTGGGTGAAGCCCACCCACATTATGGGTGCCTTACTCAAAGCCCACTGATTTAAATGTTAATCTCAGAAGAAAAAAAAATACTAAAACAAACAAACAAACAAAACACCTTCATAGAAATATCCAAGATAGTATTTAACTAAATATCTGAACATTGTGGCCCAGCCAAGTTTACATAAGAAAATTACATCAGCAAATTCCAAGGTTTTTTTCCCCCCATTAGTTAGGTTTTCAGAAATGAAGATACACTTTATACATTGTTCTAGAATAAATCAGATCCAACATGTCTCATTGCATTTCATCATAATCTCATTGCATTTCATCATAACCAGGGAATAACAATCCCTTAATTTAATTAGTTTAGTAATTTTTGCTGGAAAGTATCTCTTCTCATTGGCTGGTGTGGCTTTAACCTCTGTGAAAGTTATTTCCTTTTCCAGTATCAAATTTCCTGATCAGTGAAGTTGGTAGAGTTAGCTTTGCAGCAAAATTCTGAGTAAATTAAACTGGTTACTGAATAGGTTTTCAGAGAGCCTCAGATACTGACTCACAAACTATGTGCAACATTTTTAAAGGAGAGATGGGTACTCATGGAGTAGACAGACAAGAGCCCAAAGACAGATTTCTCAAGACAAGAGACAGGGAAGCATGGTTTCAAAGTCAAGTCCCACAGATACCGTTACTAGTGAAAGGAAAGAGATAAAGTATAGAAGGAGGAGTTTGGAACAAGTTGAAAACAGATGACTAGTTGTATGGTATGAAAGGAGAATATATGTAAAGAAATACCAGGAAATACATTGCCTGCTGCTAGGGTGAGCTTTTTCATATTCTCTCTCTTGTGAGCTTGGATCACTTCACGAACTTCAGCATCTGCTCATGGGTAGCAGAGAATCCAAACATACTAGTCATCTTTCAACGAAATATGCGATACATCAATAGTTTTCAACCTTGGTTACATATTAAAACTAACAGGAGCAATTTAAAAATCCTTATGCGAAGGCTACAGCTCAGTCCAATTAAATAGAATCTGTGGTGAGACACAGACATCAATATTTTTAAAGCTCCCCAGGAGATGCCGATATGAAGCCAAAGTTGAGAACCATTTACATGCATCCTTAACATAATGTACATAAATAGATCAGGAGATACAAACATTCTATGGGCAATCGACATGAATTCTGGAAAGGTTTAAGGATTTTAAGTATAAAAAAGGAGGAGTTATACTTTTCTCCAGAATGTCTGGGTCATAGATGAGAAATAAAAACGGCTCTAGGGCTGTAATAGGATTGAGTCATGCAGTGATTATAACATAGGTAGGATCCCAGAATACCCCTCTCCACCCATTAAACACATGCCAAAAGAGAAATATTTGGATGTAATACACTGACAGCACTGAAAGGCATAAGAGTTACAAAAATTATATAACAAAGAGGCATAAATTTCAGGTTCTAGACATTTGGTTTTGCTGTCTTCTCCAACATACACACCTAAAAAAGATGGCACAGGTACTGAGATTAGGTTGTTTTGCTGAAGAGCCTCAACAGGGCGCTCTCAATGTGCCTGCCCTCAGGCTGTGGAGGAAGTGATTCAGCGTGGGAGTGGCCACAGTACATACCACCAAGGCCACTGTACTCTTCCTGGGGGCAAGCTGAGATAGCCAAACTTAAGGCAGCCCCCAAGGCCTGTTCCCTAAAATAAACAAATTGACAGGAGAAAGCCTCAGATGGGGGTGGCTTTATATTCCCCACCTGTTGATGGTACTCTCAATACTGGAGGAAACTATTTAAGGTATAAGAGTTAAGGACCATTGAGAATGGAACGCTACTACTGAATACAGCACCAATAAATACAATAATATGTTATTGGTTAAGTTGTTAGAAAAGCCAAGGTTGAGAAAGTGAGAAGGGTCACAAGAGAAATGAGGAATTTCTACATTTTTGCAGAATGTAAGTTCTGATGTTATCGAACTGTGCAGCTGGGATTCCAAAACGCTGATTGAAAAAAGATACCAGAACCCAACAGACCACAAAGTGGGAATTGATGATGACTAGATAGTGCAGGGGGGTGACATAGGACCACAAATTGGGGATAGGCCATCACTGTCAGAAGCACATTGTCCAAACATCCAAAAAAGAATTTTAAAAGATATTTGCATCAGGCAGCCTGTGTGAGATGACTCTGCTGTGAGTTGGGATGTCCACAATCATCTCTGGGATTGTGATGGAAGTGAAACCAATGGCAGTCAAGGACAGGTTGGAGAGAAAGTACACAGGGATGAGGTGGGAATCTGGGCCAACAGAATGCAGGTTCCCAAGAACAATGACCAAATGCATGGTCTGGGATGGCCAAAAGAGGAGGGGCTGCAGTTCCATATCATCTGAGAGGTTTAATGGAGAAATTCCAAGACATGTGTTTAGATTCTTTGGTCCCATGTGCCTGGGACACCTTCTTCACTTATTCATTCTCCAATGTTCTTTCTTTCTTTATACAAAGTTTTTGACCCAAATCATTTTTTTCTCTCTAAATAAGTTCATTTAATACTTTTTGCAAAGGCAGATCTACTTGCAACAAGTTCTCTCAATTTTTGTTTGTCTGAGAAAGTCACCATTTTCCTTTCACTTTTGAAGGATAACTTCACATGATACAGAATTCTAGGCTGGTGGTTTTCTTCTCTCGATACTTTAAATATTTCACTTCATTCTATTTTTGCTTGCATGGTTTATGAGGAGAAGTCAGATGTAATTTTTATCTTTGCTCTTCTAGAAGCAAGATGGTTTTTTTCCCTCTGGCTTTAGACTATTTTTATCCTTGACTTTATGAACTTTGAATACAATATGCCTACGTGTTGTGTTTTTGTGTGTGTTTGTGTTCAGTTTTGGTTTTGGTTTGGGCATTTATCTTGCTGGTGTTCTCTGAGCTTCCTGGATCTGTGGACTGGTGCCTGATATTAATTTGTGGAACTGTCAGCCATTATGGCTTCAAATATTGCTTCTGTTCCTTTCTCTTATGCTATTCCACGTATACGTATGTTCAACCTTCTGTAACTGTCCCACAATTCTTGGTATTCTGTTAGGTTTCTTTTTTTTCCCCTGTTTTCCTCTTTGCTTTTCAATTTTGGAAATTTCTATGGTCGTATCTTCAAGCCTAGAAATTCTTTCCTCAGCTATGTCTAGTCTACGAATAAGGCACCATAGGCATTCTTAATTTCTGTCAGTGTTTTTGATCTCTGGCATTTCTTTTTTTATTTTTTTCTTAAAATACCTATCTCTCTGTTTACATTACCCATCTGTTCTTGCATGCTGTCTACTTTTTCTGGCAGAGCCCTAAGCATATTAATCCTAGTCATTTTATTTACTTATTTTTGAAGAGGTAAGGTTTTGTTTATTATTTTTTTAACATTTAATGGCTTCTCTTTTTAATGTATAGATTTAAGGTACAATTTAAAGTATTATCTCCACTGTAATTCACATTTGCATTATTATATACATTCAAACCATAATTCAATAAAAATAAAAAATAATTGTTGATTAGCAGTTGATGTTTTAAAAACAATTATAGTTATTTTAAATTCCTTCACTGGTAATTCCAATATCCCTACCCATATGACTCTGAATCTGATGCTTCTTCAGTCTCCTCAAACTGTGCTTTTTGCCTTCTAGTACATCTTATAATTTTTGTTGGAACCTAGACATGATGTCCTGTGTAAAAGAAACTCTAGTCAATAGGCATTTAGTGGTATGGTGATAAGGTGTAGGGAGCAGGGAAACATTCTATTGTCCTGTAGGTTAGGCTCTGATAAGTTTGTTCAGCTTTTTATTTGTTGTTAGGATGGAGTGGCAACTTCTAAGCTCCTTACATGTTGGACTGGAAACCCCTCAAAAACTTTCCAACACATGAAACTCCACAAGGGTCCACTAGCTCATTACCTTTCCATAAACTGGAACATCCTTTGTAAAACCTATCTCAATAGGATATTACAGCCCAAAATAGTAAACTCATACTGGAAAAGTATATATTTTTAGGTAGACATTCTCTGATAATTCAGTAGCTTCTTTATTAAGTTCCTCTCTTTCCAGTCTGAGCTTGCCTCTTTTGGAAAGAGCATAATCACTCATGAAATAAATAATTTAAAAATAAGCAGTGAACATTTTATACTTTTTTATTACGTAACTAAAATAAATTTGTATATTAACAGAGAATTATTCTAAGGAGGCTGTCCAACTCAGACCCACCCCCTAAATAATATATTGTCTTAAATATGACCCATGTGCAAGGAGATAATTTACCTCGCTTCCTCATGGCCTCAGTCTATGATTTAAAAGCGAAAAGTCTACCTCCTTTCCCAAAGGAATTCATATTTCCCTGGATTAGTTAATATTTTTGCACAATGAAAATTCAAAATCTTAAAATCTATTCTCCATCCCAGCCAATTTTACCCTAAAATATTACAGGAAAAACTGCTTAAAGTTAAAATCCATATGAAGTTAACATTTAGCATTTACCTTGTGCCATGCACAAGAATTCCCTTTTCTACTTGCAAAATAAAGTGGGATATTGAAAGACTTTCCCCTCTAATTCAAGCTTTAGGCCTACTTTTCCAAAAAACTTTCTATGCAATTGAGTCAAGCACAGCTTTTAAAGATAAATCAGTATAGGCCTGACCTAACATACCACCATAAAGTACATTGGAGAGATGTCACAGGAGCAGATGTTGGGTCTATTTAATCCCGAGTCTGGCTCAGCAGTGGGTAATGCTATCATTAATCCACTGAGAGCACACCCCTCAGATGATAATTAGGAAGGAACTTTTTTTTTTAAGTAACCATAATTACAGTGACACTCTCAATAGCTCTAATTATGGAAATGAGTTTCACATTAAATTCACCTGCCTGATAATATACAGTAAAAGTCTATTTCAGCTGAAACATGTTGTTTGTTAAAACAGCAGTGTCTGAGGTTCAGGTATTCGACATGTGAATAATAGAGTCATCATCTCTAGAGTTTCAACTTAGATTAGAAACTGGTATTAATTTGCCTAGAGTTAGTGTTGTATGCTTTGCATGAAAAATGCATCTCTAGTCAAAAAGCTAGAAGATTTCAAACAACAGTCTAGTCCAGGTTTATTTCCTACTTTTGTCTGATGCCCGATATTTTATTCTACTCAGAGTCCATAAGACATTGAGCAAGGAAGGCAGCTTCCTGCTTGTTCTCATGCTAAAAAAAAAATCCATAAGTTTGATGCTGATTGCTGATAGTCCCACTCATATTTTAAAGTTTTATTTATTTAAGTGATCTCTGTGCCCTATGTGGGGCTCAAATTCACAACCCTAAGATCAAGAGTCACAACTCCCTCTGACTGAGCCAGCCAGGTACCCAGTCCTACTCATTTTTTATCCTGTGAAAAGTAATAGAGTTTGTAACTATGGACACAGAAGATATGTACACATACATACACACAGACACACATGCATTCACCCAATGGCTATAACAACCTAATTCCCTTTATGTAGACATCTCTATTCCCAGGAAGAAGAACTTGGAATCACGTATTTGTCTTTCAGAGAACGTAAGCATACCAGAGTAATGCATTCATCTTCTCATATTCAACAAATGGTAAAGATGCTGAAAGAATTGAAAGCAGTCTATTGTTTACAAGGAGGGATAAAGAAGGACTTCTAAGAAAGAACTATGTGGCCCCCTGCCTTGTCATTTTCCATCCTTTTCCTTGGTTTGGCTCACTCAGAATTACTCATCCAATATTCAGTGAGACTAAGAGCTCTAAGTTTGCCCATATAGCATCCACAAAGCAAACCGCTCAACTTAACTTTGCCAACTACTAAAAAGATCTCCTCCCCTTTGTTCTCAGCCTTGTTACTCTGAAGTTTGGAAGACTCTCCAACTCTGTAAGGTAAAAGGAGAAAGAGGACAGAGTGATTTATTTTCCCTTATTTTCCCCTCAAAATTCCAACTAAAAATGGCAAATGAGGACAAAATCCTGCTACAAGTCATTGTTATGAAGGTGACTTCATTTTGATGAAAGTTGCAAAGAGACAGAATATATTAACTCTGTTTTGAACTTTAAGACAACTCTTTCTCTCATCAGCTGCGGTCCCAGTGGTAGAGTTGAATGGGGGGAGATATCAGTTGTTTCAGTCCTCATTAAATTTTTGGCCACAAGCCATTGAACTAAATTCAATAAGCTGAAGCTTTGGAATTTACATTAGTTCTTTAAACAAAAGCTTCATTCCTGGACAATGAAGTTTTGAGTACAATTTGCTCTCCTAACAGTGGAAGGTTCACAGGGAAGAAATTAATTGGACTCTATTGTTCTTTTCTCTCCTTTCCCACCCCCAACATGTTAAACATTTCTACAGACCTCAAATGCTACTGTCCTTCATTTGGTGAAATTTAATTCAATTAAAATTACAAAACAGATGCAAAATAGATCATAGTAGGAGTCAATTCTAAAAGAAAAACGATAAAGCTATAAATTGCTCATTGATCCCTGCCCTCTAGTAGCTTGTGATCTTAGTCATGCCCATTTAAGACAGATCCTTGCCTTTGGTGTCTGATGAGACTTAAAAAGTAATCTAGCCAATCTGATTCCATATCTTACCTAGGTTTCATTTCCTCATACAAAGAAGAGCACTATAGATAAGATTCTGCCCCCAAAATAGTGTGAGATAAGTCCAACTTGTGGCTTTTCCAGATATGAACAATCTCTATCAAGGATACCAATAATTCATTTCAATCAGCAAAGGAAAAAACTGTTATACAGATGAAAGATACCAGGGCTGGGAGGGGAGGGATGTGGGAGGAGCAGCGTGACTCAGAATAGGGAAAAAGTCAGCACTATTATAAAGTCTAAATCATGAAAACAATGTTGTATTGGTGACTGTAGTACTTTAAGAAGAGATGTAACCTATAGAAATCCTCACTATGGCAATAGTATTAACTGGTCTTGTGTTTTAAGAGAGTAAAATGTGATCTTTCCCCACCCACTTACTGCCTCCTTTACAGAAGACATACCTAGAGCAAATCTACACCATTTGAATGATGTTACTGAACTCCAGCTTATACTATTTCAGGACTATTTTATTATAGTGAGATGGAAAGTACTAGACTTCAAGTGAGAAAAAAAGCAGGTTCTAGTCCTAATTCAACCATTTACTACCCTTACTGCCTTGAACAAGCATCATAATTTTGTGAGCCTTAGCTTTCTCTTCTATAAAAGCAAGTTATTTGAGATACGAAATGTAAAGATGTTTTAGAAAACCATCTATCTGTATGAAGGCAGGAATGATAATGGATGACGACCATGTTGTTCATCATCATTTTATAAACAGATCAGGTCTTTAAGAACAGAGATGGGACTAGATCTTTCCAAGAATCTGTCATATAACAGAAGTATAAACAGCTATTAAGAATGTATTAACTCAAAAAGCTCTTTTGATTCATATGTAGTCGAGCTAGAAGGGACTCGAGACATCATTTGGTCCAACCCAATCACATAATAGACGAGAAGACTGAGCTCAAAGTTGACTTGTTCAAATAACTCATAAAGTGGTACAGACATGGACCCAGATCACAGTCCTCCTGAACTGGGCTCTGTACCACCCACATCAGACTGGGGTATGTTTCATTCAAGAAAAAGAGACTGCAAGTACATGTATGTTTGGGATGAAAGGGGGAAGTCCCAGTCTCCATGGGTGGCTGACTTAATATATGAATATTTTGACAGAGAAGCCCTTTTACAACAGGCTGTCAACCTAAGGATTCATCATTTGCTGGAAGAGGCCAGGTAAAACATAAGCAGTAAAGAGTAAGTGTTCTGACTACTAACCAGAATTCTGGACAAGCAGGATTGGGAATGCCAACAGAACAAGTGAGAAGTGGCATGTTGGGTTTTTTCTACCTCAAAACTCTGACTAGGAAGCTGTATTTCAGTGACTATCCTTGGCATGCAAGTATAAGAGAGACAGAGGAATGTAGTATAAACTCCACTGTCTGTCAGGTTTCAAGGCACATTTTAGATTCTTCACCTCAACTCCTGAAAACAAAGTCCTAATGGCCTTTCTGGTTTTCCCTATAAATTTATCTTCAAGGAGGTCATTAGAGGCAGGCCTCTGGGATGCTATATTCTCTCTCATTCAATGAGTTATTTCAGGGAGAATTTCAAGGACAAGAATGAGGAGAGGCAGAGTCAGGAGGACGTCATCTGGCACAGCAGAGCAGCAGGAACTGGGAACAAGCCATCAAACCCCAAGCTGGAGGGCCAATGTGCTTCCATTCTTGCATCCCTCTAAAGTCTTCACACATACATATACCCACAGCTTATCTCTCCCCCAACCCTCAGCAGCTTGGCTCAAGCCAAGAGACAGTAGGGGACAAATGCACATATGTTCTGCTATTAATATCTAATTAATTGACACAAGGACTACCTAAGGAGCATAACTTTGAGATGCAGAGAAGGCAGCACAACAGTGACAGCAAAATGTCGTCTTTGACCATGGCCTTATCAGTCTAGAGAATCTCCTGGGGCATCCTACAAATATTTTGAAAGGAGCCTGGGGCTTTCTGGGTTGCTGAAGCTCTACATTTGCAGATGCAAAGACTTTCAGATTCTCTCAGAATTACATCCCATTTCTGAAAACCCTCGAAAGAAAATCATCAGTGCCAATAAAACAGGAGCACCCAGTACCATTTGATTGGTTTCACTATTCATCTCCTTATCCTAGAGCAGAATTTAACCCTAAGACTGGCCTGGCATTATTGGAGTTGCTCTATCTAAACTTGATATTCCAGCTTAAGGTAGAAGAAAGCAGGGTAGACCAATACAAACTTAAGGCAAATTAATGAATGCTGATTTGCTATGGATTCACATACTTTGTTGGATTTTCAAGTTTTTCTTCAGAAGCACTCTCAATAAATTATTACATTCTGCAGGACAGAAAGTAGCAGATTGCTTATGGGTGTTAGGGGAGGTTGGAGGGGGAGAGAGCAGTGGAAGAGAATGAGAATGATTCAGTCCACCCACATGTCTCTGATGTACTGGAAATAAGATTTCCTGAAACCGAGGGTCAGATTCTTACTGATGCTGCAAAAAGACAAAAGAAAAAAAAAGTCCTAAGATTTTTAAAGTTGCCCAGTTTCCTCAGGTCCATACATTTCCAGATCATGCTTTAGCCACCTAAAGCTCAAAGGCCACCATTTTGTTTATTTAGTTCTTGCATAATTTCTGTTGAAAGTCAACTTCCTTTTGATTAACTGTACTGGTAATATTATAGAAGCAATGGGTGACCAAGACTGGCTAAGCAGCAACTCGTATACCGGCTGGATTCTTTGAATTTGCATTACATTTCATCTGCCGCTACTGTAAAATATTCCTTTGGTTTTTCACAAACCCGGGACCTTCCTTATTACATTGGTTATCATATATACAGGCAGACCTCATCAAGACCTGCCTTTTCCTTTAAATAGGGCAGGGTGAAGGTGGGGAGGTTACTCAATTAATGCCACAAATATTTATTCCATAACTACGATGTTCCTAAGAAGGACAGTGGACAACAAACATTTGTGAAATATAGTGATTTCCTCAGAAACTGACATTGCAATGAGGAGAGGCCATGCCAAGCATTCCATGTGAAGAGTAAGAGAGTCTCAGGCAGTGGATAAGAAGAGGCCAGGAACTGAGGCTACCCACTCATGCTCCAGGGATGATGGAAAGATGCTAAGGGCATTCTGATCTGAGACACATTTCAAAGTAAACTTTCCTAAGGTCAATTTTTTTTTAACCTGCTATTAGTGGCACGCTGAAAAATTCTTGAGGGAAGATGATTGAAGAAAATTATTTTTATCTTCACAAAATAGATATTTTGAGACCACATAAATAGTAAAGAGGATTTCTGATAATTTCTTTAGAAAGAAAAATAAAAAAGCAAGGTAGCTGCTATTTAATTTAACAAAGAAATGGAGCTACAGCTCTTTAAGAGTTCTTTCTGAAATAAGAGTGTTATTTTTCTTTCTTTTTCTCTGCATTTTTTATTGTATTTTCCTGCTTCCCCTCATCATATAAGAAAGTACTTTACAATAATAAACTCAATGTTCTATGTGCTTGTTTTAAAAGTTCATTAGTAGGTAATTCATAGAAGATTCTGGTAATCTTTGACAAGGTTACACTCCACTCTACTGTGTCTTGAGAACAATTCCATTAAAAGGCCTTAGGATTAACACTGTTATTTCACACAACCCAGCTTAATGATATTTTTCTTTAATGTCTTACAAAGCTGTTAGGAGCAAGCAAGGGACATCAAGGATTTTAAAGAATATAACACCCTAATAAAAATATGAAAAGATTGAAAAACTTAGCCAAATATAAACCATTGGGATGGTTCTTAATGTCCTAAGTTAGGTTTATTCTTGAGGTCTTCCACAAAAACACAAAGATTTTAGAATGTTACTCAGATGAAATTCAAAATAAGTCCCTATTTATAGCCCACATATTTGATCTCCCAAACATAAGAGACCTATAGACCTCAAAGTATCATTTAATTTAGAGTTTCTTGACCCTGGATAAACATTTGAATCACCCAGGAGCTTTCAAAGACTGCACTCTTATTTCTCTTCAGATTAATTAGTATTTTTTTAAGTTCCTCAAGTGATGCCAATGTGCAGAGCTGAAATATACTAATTTATTTTCTTATTCTTTGATAGTTATTTTATTTCTATAGCTTTGTGTTTTTTAAATACTCTTCCAAAGATTTTCTGTCTGATCCCTGCCTTCAAATACTCATAATTTTCTAGATAATTCAGTATCATATTTTATTCCCTAGTCTTCTGGTTGACGCTTCTTTCAATTTTGTACTGTAGTCCTCAGTCTAGGACTGTGTTTTCTCTCTTTAGTCCAAAACTGTGATATACCCATACTGCTACATTTATGTTGACTTACAAATTACTCTTACCCAAACACTATTGCAAGGCACACAATAAAAAACAAGTGACAGTCTCTGAAAAGTAATTGGTTCCATAAATCTCTAGATGATAGTGATGGTGGGAGTGTCTTATGAAATAACAGACTACTGATAAATCAGGCTGACTTATATGGAATTTCAATTTCAGAAATGTTAGGCATTTTGATCCCAATCATAAACTCTGATCCTAGCCTGAACCTGATGTAGCAATATGTTGCTAAGTTTCAGATAAATGAAGAATTTGGTAAAACAAGAGCTTTTTCTGGGTTACCCTGTTCTACTAAGGTTGTAGCTCATAATCTTTGGAGTTGGAATAAAAGTTTTCTATTTAAATATGATTGTATGTTTCCCTAAGCCTAGAAGAGGCAGAAAGTTCCATTGATACTTGCCAGATAAATGCAAGTGGTGATTTTGAGTTTGTCACTGCAATTCAGTGTCAAACAGGTCCTATAAAAATAAACTCCTCTGCACAAGAAAGAAACTACAGCTTCCTATATGTTGCCCTAGGACAGATCAAATTATGGCCATGTCTGACATATACTAATTTTTTGTGTGTCAGGTTCCCTCATGGAAAATGAGTCATTCCAATCCAATCTCTGTTCCTAGGATGGCATTCAGGACAGATTAAAACCAAAACCATGTGAACAGGCGAATGGCTGGCACAAAAGCAAACCTTAACCTTTGTAAGGACATGGAGTTAAGGTAGAGCTGTTACCTACATAAGAGTGGCCTAACAAACATTAGAGTCCGTAAAAACATGTAAAATTTGGAGAATAGGCATTGGAACCACCCAGCTCTCCTAAAATATGTGATCCTAGGCAAGCTATTTAATCAGTCTCTCAGTTTCGTTATCTTTAAAATGGATTTAACACCCACCTTACATGGCTAGTAGGGAGGAAATAATAGAACACCCACACAGCATTTGAGGCAGTGTCTGGCTTATAAATGCAAGTCTGGGGGCACCTGGATGGCTCAGTCAGTTGAGCGTCTGACTTCGGCTCAGGTCATGATTTTGTGGTTCCTGCGTCCGAGCCCCCCACATTGGTCTCACTTCTGTCAGCAGGAGGCACTTTGGATCCTCTGTCCCCCTCTCTCTGCCCCTCCCCCACTTGCGCTCTCTCAAAAATAAACATTAAAAAATATGTAAATAAATGTACGTCTGGTTTATGAATGCCCAGGCATGCACAGAGACAGGGATGTATCTCTCATTATATAAATACACTAAGCTCTGTATCTCTATGTGAAGCCACACGTAGCCATACAAATACATACCCAAAAAGAGAAATACTCATATAAGGGGAAAAAAACCTTAATCTTCTCTGTCTTCTTTCTAGAAATGAAAGATATTACCAAAACAGAAGGGGGCAAAGCGACAGGGCTCTTACATTAGTCACAGATCCCCCTCAACTTTTCCAAGAATACTTTGGAAGATGAATTAAGTAATGAGGAAATAGCTTTCACCAGTTAGGCCAGTGATCTGCTGAACAATTAATCCACTTTGAGGACCACAAAATTCTTTATCAGGGTCTAGCTTGCTGGGCTCTCCAATGTATAAAGATCGTGTTTCTTTGATGGGTTAGACAGCTAAATCTGTTCCAACTTGAGACATATTTTTGGGCTCCAAATGATGATCCAACTTGTCTGTTAACAGCAATAAAATTTACCAACGAATGCCAGATTTCCTTTCCCACCGATTTTAGGCTGTGTTAAGTCCAACACTCATTTGGAAAACATCACTCCATTGTATTTCTCTAACTTAAGAGGAAATGGTTAGAATAGGTGAGAAACACCCCAAGGCGTCAGTACAGCTTATATGGTGCTTCTTAACTTCTTCCAAGTTACAGTGTTCGGTGGCACAATTATACCCTAAAGTGAAAGAATTACACTTAGTATGTACTCAATGGGCATTTATTATGTAGTTGATAAACTTACCAAAAATCTTATGCGAGTCCTTTGGGCTCAGCCTGAGAATAAGTTCTTGAAGGATTTGAGACTTTCCAAGTAAGAAGACAGAGTCACAGAAAAGAGCAGTAGAGGAACAGTAACATATTTAAAGTTATACTGCCATTCAGAGAACACAGGAGTGGAACCGGAGTCTTAGAAAACCTAGATAAATGTCCCAATCAACCAGATGAGATGAATAGGAGAGAAAGACTCTACGTGAAGGTTCTCAGGGAAGACACTTCGACCACAGTAAAAAAAGTTTTTGAACAAAACATTTGATTTCTTCTTTTAAAAAAATTTTTTTTAATGTTTATTCGTTTTTGAGAAAGAGAGACAGCATGAGCAGGGGAGGGGCAGAGAGAGAGGGAGACACAGAATCCAAGGCAGGCTCCAGGCTCTGAGCTGGCAGCACAGAGACTGACACAGGGCTCCAACCCTCAAACCATGAGATTACGACCTGAGCTGAAGTTGGATGCTCAACCAACTGAGCCACCCAGGTGCTCCAAAACATTTGATTTCTTTTGAATTAGCCTGGTAAGAACGTTTCAGAGCGTGCAAGGTAGAGGATTTCATTCCCCAAGTAAAACACTTTAGTTGTTTAATAATTTGGTGTTATGTTTGATTTTATAAAAATGAGTTTAGGTCAGGCATATTTGCTCTAACAATGAAAATGAATACTACGTAGAACACACATTCTACTAGGAAAAAAATTCAGCTCAACTCATTTGCCAAATAATAACTGAGCATGTGGTGAATGTAAGGCATAAAATATTTTAATACTTTATTGTGCATCTTGAATAAAGGTATTTTATGTATTATCTAATTAAAATGTATGAAAAGACTAAGCGAAAATAAGGTGACATATAGCCTAAGTATTGTGTCCAGGTAACATACCAGTAAATGAAGCTATATTCCATTCTAACTCTGTATTCTATGTTCTCAACCATGTCCTAAGACCAAATCCCTTGTCTTAAGCACTTCATATTCAAAAGGACAGAGAAGACAAGCATTCAAACGACATCATATATAGTGCAATAAGGTAGGTAAATACAAATTAAGTCATACTAGATGATCACGACATGACAGACTTAAGAATGTAATATTTAAAGAGTGAGAAAACTGATATTCAAAAACAAACTATGTTGTGAGTTCTAAGGCAGAATTCTAAAATTATATCCAGTGTTTAAAACCAGAGGTGTTTAAAATACAGAGGTGTTTTATCTGTAAAATAATTTATACTGAGAAGTTAAAAGGACCCTCATGAGCACTGAGTCCAGGCTCATTCCAAAATAAAAATTGTTCCTAAAAAATTCCCCAAAAAGTGTCAGATCTTGGCATCTTATCCTCCCATATTCCTGTTATGTCTTTTCTTTTTAATGTTTACTTATTTTTGAGAGAGAGAGAGAGAGAGAGCGTGAGCATGAGCGTGAGCAAGTGGGTGAGGGGCAGAGAGAGAGGGAGACGCAGAATCCAAAGCACGCCCCAGGCTCTGAGCTGTCAGCACAGAGCCCGAAGTGAGGCTTGAACTCATGAACCTTGAGATCATGACCTGAGATGAATTTGCAGGCTTAACCGACTGAGCCACCCAGGTACCCCTCCTATTATGTCTCGATACTTACCGCATAGTAAACAGAGAGAGGACAACCCAACTGTGTCAAATTCTCTCCACCCCCTTTTGTAATTAAATGTTCCCTTAACAATATATTCCAATAACACCCAATGTATGTATCAAATTCTTTTTTATCCTCAGAAATTGCTTAGTACAAATTTTAGTTTATTTCAAATTCTCTTTTCTCATAAATAAGCATTTATTGAGTACCAACTAAATCAGAACCTCACATACCTGAGGGTGCATAAAGTTATGATATGTATGGCCCTTTGGAAGCTTGCATTTAAAAGAGGCTCATGCATTAAAAAAGAAACTCCAATAACCATACAAAGTTCCAAAGACTGCAATAATCATGTCGCAGCACCACAGAAGTCATAAAAAGTTCTAGAGAAGAAGCCCTTTTTATAGGCCTTGTGGGATGGGAAAACATGAAAGAAAAGGGATCACCCAATAAATTAAAATTTTAATCCTTAATTAACTATTTAATTCCAATAAGCATTTCTTATTCTAACTCCTATGGGCTCTAAAACAAAAGATGCAAAAGAAAGTTGAAATGCAATTTATGAAGAATGAACTAAATCAGTTTGTTTCCTACCTGGGCCCAGCATGTTTCTCCTATTCCACATCACTTCATTTTCTTACTGATTTCCTGTAAGCTTTCATTTCTAATAAACTAAGTGAACGAGATATCATATCATGCTCAAAATCTTTATTCCATATTTTCAAAAATTCTGTAAAAGTTGGGTTCAGAAGGAGTTAGTTGAACAATACTCTCTCCTTGGCATGCATGAGAATCAAGCCCAAAGCAAGTGGTTTAGAAAAGCTTATCAGGTAGAATAAGTCCAGCATGACATGTAAGAAACGGTCTCTGAACAATAGTCAGTCCCATTTGCAGGACATTACGCTGAAGCCAATGTCCATTTTCCTTCAATACAGAGGTGGTACAGACACAGTGAAAGAGCAATCATGGAAAAAGCCTTTCAAGCAACGTCAAAACACATGCACACACAGACAGCCCCCTCCCCCCCCACACACACACAACAAACTAAACAGTATTCCATTCAAAATCTGCAAATTGCTGGACTCAGACTGAGCAGATGAGAAGAGATTGCTTTCTTTCTGACGACCTGGTCCAGAGACTCTAGATATTAACAACAATTTATAGCTCAGAAAAGAAGAGCAAAGTGAACGCAAACTTTTCCAGCAGAAAGCCTATAAATCTCACAGGCCTCTACAAAAATGAGCTCAGCCTTCACTGAGCAACAATATCTGGGGAGGGGAGTAGGGAAGGGAGGGGTGGGCTCCAGGCACTGGGAATTTTACCAATCATAAGAAGCTGGACTGCAGCAAAAGCT
The DNA here is from genome assembly GCF_023721935.1 of Panthera uncia. NCBI lineage: Eukaryota > Metazoa > Chordata > Mammalia > Carnivora > Felidae > Panthera > Panthera uncia. The sequence continues at coordinate 70,325,143 of NW_026057582.1, forward strand.
GCAATAAAAGAAGTCAATTGTTCAGGGTGCAACTGCTCCAGTAATCCCATCTAAAAATGGGAACTGAGTTTGCAAAATACCGGAAAGAATCAGCATTCAGCATGCTTGTCCTGGGGGGCATGGAAATGGCCAGGACCACTGAAGACACGGAGTACCAAAGGACTAAAAAGATCGTAAACAGAAAAAACAAAAAAACCAAAACTTTTGCAAAGCACACTAGTGAGAAGCTGCATAGGGTAAGGCAGAGAGTACTGGAAGGTTCATCTCTTCTGGGTCCGTCTTCACATTTGTGAAATTAAGACACTGGCTTAGCTGACTCCTCAAAGTTTTGTCGATATTAAGATTCTATGAGTTCTGTGAAGCACTACAATGAAAACTATACAAAGTAAACACAATAGTATAGGCAGCAGCAATAACACTCAACTGGGGAGACAAGGGGATTGCTGAGGACCCCTTGTGCTACACAGAGGATCCCAACATTCAAGCAAGGTTGGTGTAACCCCACACTCACTCCAACTCTCCAACACAAATTTTGTATCAAACTGTTAAGAAATTTACCATGTCCTGTGCTGTGTAGATATCACGAATTCACAGCATTTAATACCCTAATCCCTCACTAAAATCCTCCATGGCTTCTGTTGCCCCAAATAAGATCCCAGACTCCTGAACCATATCCTCCAAGGCCCAATACAATCTGACCCTGAGCTTTGTCTTCAACCTCACCTCCCCACAATCTCCCTCTGGTTTACTTCATCTGAGCCCACTGGCCCTATTTTTGTACTTTGGGTGCATCAAGCTCACCCCAACCTCAATGCCTTTTTCCTTCTGCCTGCAAAGACTTCTCCCTGCCCAACAACAGGCCGTTTCCTTCACATCATTTATGTTTCACTCCAAATGTCACTTAACTAAGAAGCCATCCCTGATTCCCCTACGAGTCACTTCATCACATTGCTCTTGTATTTTTTCAGCATTATTTACCATTCTCTGAGATTAAATTATTTCTTTACACATTTGTTTTCTGTCTTCCCTAACTAGATCATAAGCTGAGTGAAGGCACAAATGTGATCTGTTTAATGTACTCCTCAACATGATAGATGCTTAAAAATTGTTTGTTGAATGATTAAACCACAATTTAAGTATTAGCACCTTTATTTTACTAAGAAATCTCAGATAAAAGGTTTAGTGACTTGCTCAAGTGAAACCCTCTAGTAAATAATTATGTTAAGATTAGTTAAGATTAGGGACTTTAAATAACCTTTCTATTAGAGTTTGTTTCTGCCTTTCTGGAGTATTCCATCCAAGTGATCCTAGAAGCCACTTCTCATCACTCTTTTTTTTTTTAATTTTTTTTTAACGTTTATTTATTTTTGAGACAGAGAGAGACACAGCATGAACGGGGGAGGGGCAGAGAGAGAGGGAGACAGAATCGGAAGCAGGCTCCAGGCTCTGAGCCATCAGCCCAGAGCCCAACGCGAGGCTGGAACTCACGGACCGCGAGATCGTGACCTGAGCTGAAGTCGGACGCTTAACCGACTGAGCCACCCAGGTGCCCCTCATCACTCTTTATAAGTGGAGCAAACTACCTCAGTGTATTGATAACCCTGCTCTGTGTATAAGAGGGTCTATTTTCAAGCATGTGTTAGAGTAGAGATGAGGTTCCGGGCTGGGGGGGGGGGGTTGCGGATGGGGTGGTATCTTAGCATAAGACTAGGGATGAAATTTGATACTTAATAAGAATTAAAAATCATATTTTTCTATCGTGATGAGAAAGAAAGGGATCATGAGGTAGTTGGGGAAAATAACTAATTTGAGACTTGGGTATATTTCAGTATCATCGGTCAATGGAATAATAGTCATGGATTTGAAGTTGTGTTCAATTATGTATTGAACTGTTTCAAAGCATGGGCTTGAAAGCCTGGACCTGAATCCCTTTTCTGCCATCTCTGCATGACCTTGTGGCCTGTCTGTACTTCACTTATAAACAGGGGTTACTATCATACACCTGATGCAGACTAAATGAATTTACAGATAGAGAACTCTTGGGTCAGAACCTGGCACTGAGTATCAATCAACACATGCTAGCTATTGTTATTATCACTAGTTTATACTTTTCACTGTGAGCTCTCACATTGCAAAAGACATTAGTCATTTAATTTTCAGATGAACCTTGTTATATCACAATATCTTCGATAGCTATGGATCTTTCACTCATATGTTACTGCATACCACCCAAAACCTTACACAATTCACTGACAACTCTACTCACATGGCTCAGGGAATTTCAGTGGATTCCTCCCTTCGATTCTGAATCCCTGTTCTCTGCCATTGGCTTCAAACTTTTGGGTTACTTTTAGTCTAACTCCTGTGGACTACCTCCTAGGTTATACTTTCCACAAGGTTTTCTCTTTAGGTTTGCCCCTGGCATCTCTCAGTTGGCTCTTGCTCCTTGCTGAGCATCTTGATGGCTACTCTGGCTCATCCTGACTCAAGTTGGGTCTAGTATCCTGCTCTCCTGTTTCTGTGGAGAGGGACAGGAGATCATAAATACTACAATAGGGCATCCTCAGGGCACCTTGGTGGTTCAGTCGGTTAAGCATCCAACTCTTGATTTTGGCTCAGGTCATGGTCTCAAAGTCTTGGGATCGAGCCCCACGTTGGTCTTGTGCTGAGCGTGGAGCCTGCTTAAGATTCTCTCTCACCTCTTTCTGCCCCCTCCCTCACTAGTACTCTCTCTCTCTCAAAATAAATAAATAACATTTTTTAAAAAAGAATAAAAAAGAACAATATGGCATCTCAACACAGTGTAGTTCAATAAAGTTGAGCCTGTATTCCAACTTCTATGGGACTGAGTCAAGATGTCTAACTTAGAAAAGAATGGACATCACTTAAGTATGTAGTGTGAATTCATATCTTTTTCTTTACCAGACTCATAAGTAATATCTTCTTTACATTCTCACTTTTTAATGCCATCATCCTTTAGTCAGAAAATATTTTCTGACAGGGGTACCTGGGTGGCTCAGTCAGTTAAACACCTGACTTCGGCTCAGGTCATGATCTCACTGCTCCTGAGTTCGAGCCCTGCACCGGGCTCTGTGATGAAAGCTCAGAGCCTGGAGCCTGCTTTCAGTTCTGTGTCTCCCTCTGTCTCTGCCCCTCTCCCACTCATGCTCTGTCTCTTTCTCTCAAAAATAAATAAACGTTTAAAAAAATAAAAAAAAAAGAAAATAGTTTCTGACAAATCCTTCTTCCACATTTCTACTCTGCTTCCTCCAACCACTGTATGTTCAAAATGTCTTTAAATATACTTGAACGCTACAAAAGCCCACCATATTTCCTGGATCTTCATTAAAATTCTTGGCTAGAGAGTACCCTGCTCTCTCTATACTTTAAACATTTCCATATTTTCTAACTCATAATCTTTTACAAAATTGTTTTCAAAGGTAAATTTTAGCTAGGTGTTTCCAGGAAGCAAGAATACAGGAACTGAAATGTCATCATGTGCCACAAGTTCTATCATCTTATTTTTATTAAGGAAGTCTTTGGTAAGGGGCGCCTGGGTAGCTCAGGCAGTTAAGCATCCAACTCTTGATCTCGGCTCAGGTCGTGATCTCACAGTTCATGAGATCGAGCCCCACATTGGGCTCTGTGCTGGCAGTGCAAAGTTTGCTCAGGGTTCTCTCTCCCTCTCTCTCTGCCCCTCCCCTGCTCGTGTTCATGTGCTCTCTCATGCTCTTTCTCAAAATAAATAAATAAACTTAAAAAAAAGCCTTTGGTGAAACAAATTATTCTGCTTTGAAAACTAGTCATCTAGGAAGCATAAACCTTAAATAAAAAATAAAAACTCTAGCTTCTCGCAAATATGCTAGGTAAGGGTACTGCAAACTTTGTTCAGAGGGTGATTATCAAAATCAGGTGGCATCAGTGTATCAATCTAAGTGGTCCACCTTGCAAAATGAGGAAATACCTTTAATGAGCACATACATTAGAGCTACTAAAGGAAAACAGCTCTATCTCAAAATATACCCTTCCTATGGAAGTATCTCATGAAATAGATACTATGGTCCATGGACAGCAGTTCCTTCTGCTTGTCAAGTCAGATATACTCAAATCAGGAAAAGCACAGGGAAGAAAGAGAGGCAGCCTACTACACAAAACCCTTACCCCGGTTACTTTACCCATCCTTTGAAGGAATATCAAATTTAACTTGAAAAGCACTTAAGCCTAGGCAGGATGAGCTACAGTGCCAACATCACTGATATTTATTGATAAAGTTAACATTACCAGTGGTACTAAAAAAATATAGCCGAACATTTCCACCGTAACTGAGGTCAACTTTGGGTGAAGGGTTAGAAAGGGTGTGTTATAAACTACTAGATCTGGCACTCTCTTCTGGCTATCCATGGAGCTCACATTTTCTCAAGGTAAACGTGAGAGTTCTCTCTACCTCAGCAAAACCCAGGACCAACAACAAAATATCACTTTCGCTAAGTGAGAGCAGCATGAGATTCATACCTGGAAATACCTCAAAACAGTCATCAATAAATGACCATAGACACAGGTAGGATGAGCAGTAAGAGGGTTTCGGTCTTGAGGGTTCACTCTATAAGACCTCTGTTGTCCATTAAATGTATGTTATTTACACCATAGAGTAAATTGCAGCCAAGGTTTGCCAGTTATGGAAACAGGGTGTCATCGGTCTCAGGGGAGCATAGAGAGTTCATCACAGATGACACAATGTTTAGCGTAGAGAAACACCAACAGGATCTGCTTACATCAACCTCCTGTAACCAAATATTCAAGTATGTGTTCACTCATTCCTCATTAAACACTTTTGTTTTTTCCGAGAGACAGAAAGAGAGAGAGAGAGAGAAAGAGAGAGCAGGGGAGGGGAAGAGGGAGAGGGAGAGGGAGAGAGAGAATCTGAAGCAGACTCAATCTCAGGACTGTGAGATCATGACCTGAAGCAAAATCAAGAGTCTGGGCACTTAACTGACTGAGCCACTCAGGTGTCCCAAACACTTCTGAATGCCTTCTATCAGCCATGTATTGAGCTGGCTGCTAAGGACACAGAAATGCATGAAATGTGATCTCTGACCTGGACAAATCCATAATCTATTAGATGATGCACATGCAAACAAAAGGTATCAGGTATCATAACAGGAATGTGTATAAGAGCCAATGGTGGGTTTAGGTAGATGTGTGGGTGGCATTAACCAGGACAGGAGGAGTAAGAATTATGAGCAAGTGAGTGTGTCTGTGGGGGGAGGGGGGGAGGGGGGAGGGGGAAAGAAGAGTGAGAGAGTGAGTTTGGGACAGGGAGGAATTGGAAATAATCACTGCTTTGGACATGCTGAGTTTGAAGGGCTACAGGACTATCAGAGGACATGTTCAGTAGGCCATTGAGCATGAGTCTGGAACATCAGATCATAGTGAAGATTACAGTTGCACAGATCTGGAATGCAACCATATGCACGTAGTAGCCGAAGCCTTGGGTATGAATGGGACATCTCTTCCCTGACCTTCTGCTAAACTGTTGGGTCCATTGTCCATTTCCTCTCATTACTATTTTCTACCCTTGGTATTTTTACCAAAAATATATTCTGTTAGTTGGCTCTCCTCTTGCCCCTTAATTTTGTTCTAGCATCATGTATGACTCTTACTTTTGATCTAGTTTTATTTTTATCACTTTTTCTTCTACTTTTTTCTTCTTTCCAATAATTTTTTCTCATAATAAAAGCCTTCTCCCTTAACACTACTCCAAATATGGAATTAATCTAAATTAGGAACCTATATTTTTAAAAATTTTAACATTTTATCATGTAGAATTCATACATAAACAAAAATATACAGAGTATTCTAACAAACTTCCATATGCTTCAATAGGCAGCTATATTTAAAAAATAAAATCAGCAATGAGTACTGCAATCATATATGAACCTCATTCTTCTCCTAAACCAGAAAATAACAAGGATAGCCTCTGTCCATGGATGTTCACATCTTTTCATTCTTAATCTCTTGCCCTGTGTTATCCACTATTCAGCCAAACTTTCCATTAATTTTATCCTTATAACCACCTTGTGGGAGTCAGGTGCTATTACTTTACCCATCTGATGCGAACAAAAACTTAAGACTCAGATTTAATGATTTGTCCAAAGTCACGCACGATCAACCAATCAGTGTCTGAGCCAGGCAATTTTGATGTATTCCTTCAAACCTGCCTCAGTGTTTTAAATGCAGTGGAAACGATGTGAACACCAGTTGATGATAATTATATTATCCTGCTATAATGACATCCTTTGCATTGTTCTTATTCAAACAATTCCTTGACTCAGCATTTTCTGAATCCTTAAAAGAGCTGTTGGTGAATTTAACATACCAGGCTATTTAAAAGCCAATTAGTTGCAGGTAAGAACAAATCTTCCTTGACAATGCCAGGGGAGTCAGCCTTTTAGATTCAGTTTCAAAAGATTTCAGTGTCACTATCAATCTAGGTGATCATCTGGAACCTCAAGTCTAAGACATCCTTCCCAAGATTCAGGGATGCCTAAATGAGCTCACAGGCCCAGGGTCCCTGCCCAAGGTAAGGAAGAAGCTGTTGAGGCAGAATAACAGCTCTTCTTCTACATGTGGTCTTGAGCCCAGTTTTCTAGTCCACCCTAAAAGGAGACATCATTCCTTCTCAAGGCCCACACCAACCGTATGGCCACTAGACCGAAAAGTAGAATCAGATCTCATCATGCTCTGGGGGGACAAGAGCAAAGTGTGATTAGGGAGAAAATAACTTATACTCCAAAGGAATTACAAGGCTATGCCAATTCATATTGGCGGACACCTGAGTAATATAGATGTAAACAGATTCTCAGAGCATTAAACCAAGGAGGGTGGAACTTAACATTGGATTGGGTTGAATTTACTGATATGGGTGCATTGCCAGACACTCGGGATTTCATGTGCTATCTCTAACAGTAGAAGTGCCTATAGCAGTTTGCTTGGTGGGGTGGAGAGATCAGAACTTCCTTAGCATAATGTAAAGGAAGGAAATGAAAAGTTAAGAATACAGGGATGTTGCAGTGAATTTCTTACGTGACTTGAACACCTCCCAAGATCACTATATCTTTCTGGAACGACCAAAAAATACTTTCTTCTTTAAAATATTGAGAAAGACATCATTGATAGGAGTATCAATGTCTTTGAAAAGTTGTGTAGAACCTGCTCTGTATAGGCCAGGATGAAGGTAGGATATGCCCCTATTGAGATGTCCTCCCTGATGTTAGAAGAGATAAGGGGATACTGGAGAGGCAAAAGCCAGGTGGCAATGGTTAACCACCAGAACCAAGGTAGATATAATTTCCATAATGAACAGCAGAAAACAGAGACAACATGGCAGTCTGAATGTTTTGACCTTCATGGATCTGACAGTGGCTCACTGGTTTTCCTAGGAATGAAAAAGCATCAGCTTGCTTCTAAAATACTGTCTGATGTGTAGAACAGAAATCTCAAGCCCAGGAACTGAACTTAAAGGTCCACAATGGAGAGCCAAGACCTCTCATCTAGTTTTCACAATGAAGCAAGTTCATGGACTTTGAGCTTTCTTGATAGGTGGGCCTCCTTCAGGAAGGGCAATGTAATACTGTGCAATTATATACTGAAAATATTTTCCAAGTCTTTCCATAAAGTAACTGAAGGCCATTTTCTGAAGTGACCACATACCAGAGAAAGGGAAAGATGAAGATATTTCAGGGGTTTCTAGACACTGGCTCTGAATTAATACTGTTTCCTAGGGATCCAAAGCAGAGTTTCTAGGGGAAGTTAGGAAAACAGTGGTCAACGGTACCTGGAGCTTTGTCTCCAGTTTTTCTTGCAGTGAGCCCAGTAGGTCCATGGATGACCTTGCATTGGCATCCCAGTTCCTGAAAATGTAATTGAAATTAAGTTGCTTAGCTCTTGGCAGAATCCTCACACTGGCTTCCAGCATTCACACACTTATGAATGGAGAAACAGAGGGTAAAAGTGGGAATGGATCCTATTCAAGAAAATTTTGCTATCACCAAAATATCACATTTATAAATAGTACATTCTATAGCATTTCCTGAGTCAATTATGTTTTAAGATATGAAATCTAGAAATGATTCCCAGACATCAGAACCAATGAAATAGATTTTCTCATTTCCATACACTGAAAAATCTGCCAGCATTTTATCACTACATTTTTAATGACAGCTTTAATATGATCTCTGCTTTCATCCACCAAGGACAGCTAATATCTCAGATTTTTGTTCTTCTGTCTCTGTTAGACACTCTATATTTTGAGTCAGTCCTGTAGCCCTTAGAAATGGGTTTACTGGTTAAACCATGATCATTTGCTTTCTATGTCAAAATACATTATTTTCAATGGAGACCATAAGTCAAATTGATTGTGTCTCCTCCCTTAATGAAAGAGTAGATGATAGTAGGGGGAGGAAGATGGCGGTGGAGGAGGAGGAGGCTGGGCTCACTGCATCCTGTGGATCACTTAGATTCCACCCACACCTGCCTAAATAACCCAGAAAACCACCAGAAGACTAGCAGAATGGATTCTCTGGAGCCAAGCGTAGACGAGAGGCCCACGGAAGAGGGTAGGAAGGGTGGAGAGGCGGTGCGCCCTCCACGGACTGGTGGGAGGGAGCCAGGGTAGAGGGGCAGACCGCCGGCAAAGCAGAGCTCCCGAGTCTGGCTGGCAAAAGTGGAGGGGCCGGACGGAGTGTGTTCTGACAGCAAGTGGGACTGAACATCTGGAAGGTTATAAGTTAACAGCTCTGCTCAGAGAACAGGAGGGCTGGAGGACAACAGGAGGGAGAGTTGTTGAACCCTGGACAGCAGAGCTCAGCTTGGTGGGGAACAAAGGCACTGGGAAGCGCCATCTCCTTCGCCCATCCCCCAGCCAAAACTTGTTTGCACCGCGCAAACGCTGTGCTTCTGTGGATCCATCCCTCCGGCAGTGGCGGGTCTGACTCCCTACAGGTGCCACAGGGCCCCTCCTGAAGTGTATCACTGAAGGAAAAGTGAGCTGAGCCTGCCCCTTCCACCCCTGTGCACCTTGCAGATCCACCCAGCTAATACTCCAGATCCCCAGCACCACAAGCCTGGCAGTGTGCAAGTAGCCCAGATGGGCCATGCCACCACACAGTGAATCCCGCCCCTAGGAGAGAGGAAGAGAAGGTACACACCAGTCTGATTGTGGCCCCAGCAGTGGGCTAGGGGCAGACATCAAGTCTGACTGCGGCCCCACTCACCAACGCAAGTTATTCAAGACAGCACAGGGGAAGTGCCCTGCAGTTCCGCACCACTCCAGGGACTATCCAAAATGAGGAAACGGAAGAATTCCCCTCAAAAGAGATGCCAGGAAATAGCGAGAGCTAACGAACTGATCAAAAATGATTTAAACAATGTAACAGAAAATGAATTGAGAATAATAGTCATAAAATTAATCGCTGGGCTTGAAAACAGTATAAAGGACAGCAGAGAATCTATTGCTACAGGAATCAAGGGACTAAGGAACAGCCAGGAGGAGCTAAAAAATGCTATTAATGAGCTGCAAAATAAAATGGAGATGACCACAGCTCGGATTGAAGAGCCAGAGGAGAGATTAGGTCAACTAGAAGATAAAATTATGGAAAAAGAAGAAGCTGAGAAAAAGAGATAAAAAAAATCCAGGACTACGAGGGGAAAATTAGAGAACTAAGGGATGCACTAAAGAGAAATAATCTATGCATAATTGGTATTCCAGAGGAGGAAGAGAGAGGGAAAGGTGCTGAAGGTGTACTTGAAGAAATCATAGCTGAAAACTTCCTGGATCTGGGGAAGGAAAAAGGCATTGAAATCCAAGAGGCACAGAGAACTCCCTTCAGACGTAACTTGAATCGATCTTCTGCACGACATATCATAGTGAAACTGGCAAAATACAAGGATACAGAGAAAATACTGAAAGCAGCTAGGGATAAACGTGCTCTAACATATAAAGGGAGACTGATAAGACTCATGACGGATCTCTCTACTGAAACTTGGCAGACCAGAAAGGAATGGCAGGAAATCTTCAATGTGATGAACAGAAAATATATGCAGCTGAGAATCCTGTATCCAGCAAGTCTCTCATTTAGAATAGAAGGAGAGATAAAGGTCTTCCCAAACAAACAAAAACTGAAGGAATTCATCACCACTAAACCAGCCCTACAAGAGAGCCTAAGGGGGATCCTGTGAGACAAAGTACCAGAGACATCGCTACAAGCATGAAACCTACAGACATCACAATGACTTTAAACCCATATCTTTCTATAATAACACTGAATGTAAATGGACTAAATGCGCCAACCAAAAGACATAGGGTATCAGAATGGATAAAAAAACAAGACCCATCTATTTGCTGTCTACAAGAGACTCATTTTAGACCTGAGGACACCTTCAGACTGAAAGTGAGGGGATGGAGAACTATTTATCATGCTACTGGAAGTCAAAAGAAAGCTGGAGTAGCCATACTTATATCAGACAAACTAGACTTTAAATTAAAGGTTGTAACAAGAGATGAAGAAGGGCATTATATAATAATTATAAGGTCTATCCATCAGGAAGAGCTAACAATTATAAATGTCTATGCACCAAATACAGGAGCCCCCAAATATGTAAAACAATTACTCACAAACATAAGCAACCTTATTGATAAGAATGTGGTAATTGCAGGGGACTTTAATACTCCACTTACAACAATGGATAGATCATCTAGACACACGGTCAATAAAGAAACAGGGCCCTAAATGATACATTGGATCAGATGGACTTGACAGATATATTAGGAACTCTGAATCCCAAAGCAAGAGAATATACTTTCTTCTCGAGTGCACATGGAACATTCTCCAAGATAGATCACATACTGAGTCACAAAACAGCCTTTCATAAGTATACAAGAATTGAGATCATACCATGCATACTTTCGGACCACAATGCTATGAAGCTTGAAATCAACCACAGGAAAAAGTCTGGAAAAACTCCAAAAGCATGGAGGTTAAAGAACACCCGACTAAAGAATGAATGGGACAACCAGGCAATTAGAGAAGAAATTAAAAAGTATATGGAAACAAACGAAAATGAAAATGCAACAATCCAAACACTTTGGGATGCAGCAAAGGCAGTCCTGAGAGGAAAATACACTGCAATCCAGGCCTATCTCAAGAAACAAGAAAAATCCCAAATACAAAATCTAACAGCATACCTAAAGGAAATAGAAGCAGAACAGCAAAGATACCCCAAACCCAGCAGAAGAAGAGAGATAATAAAGATCAGAGCAGAAATAAACAATATAGAATCTAAAAAAACTATAGAGATCAGTGAAACCAAGAGTTGGTTGTTTGAGAAAATGAACAAAATTGATAAACCTCTAGCCAGGCTTCTCAAAAAGAAAAGGGAGATGACCCAAATAGATAAAATCATGAATGAAAATGGAATTATTACAACCAATCCTTCAGAAATACAAGCAATTATCAGGGAATACTATGAAAAATTATATGCCAACAAACTGGACAACCTGGACCAGAAATGGACCAACCTGGATCAGAAATGGACAAATTCTGAAACACCCACACACTTCCAAAACTCAATCAGGAGGAAATAGAAAGCTTGAACAGACCCATAACCAGAGAAGATATTGAATTGGTTATCAAAAATCTCCCAACAAAGAAGAGTCCAGGACCAGATGGCTTCCCAGGGGAGTTTTACCAGACGTTTAAAGCAGAGATAATACCAATCCTTCTCAAGCTATTCCAAAAAATAGAAAGGGAAGAAAAACTTCCAGACTCATTCTATGAAGCCAGCATTACTTGATTCCTAAACCAGAGACCCAGTAAAAAAAGAGAACTACAGGCCAATATCCCTGATGAATATGGACGCAAAAATTCTCAACAAGATACTAGCAAATCGAATTCAACAGCATATAAAAAGAATTATTCACCATGATCAAGTGGGATTCATTCCTGGGATGCAGGGCTGGTTCAACATTCGCAAATCAATCAACGTGATACATCACATTAATAAAAGAAAAGATAAGAACCATATGATTCTGTCAATCGATGTAGAAAAAGCATTTGACAAAATTCAGCATCCTTT